>NC_088217.1:75429664-75527164 GCF_036934945.1 Oncorhynchus masou masou | reverse complement strand
AGAAATAATTGTAGATGTTGGTGACTGATGTGCAATGTCTCCCTATAAATATAAATGGCAAAGAAATAAGAGATTGTGGTAGCTGAAAGTGCTGTTAGTTGAGTAGAATTGTGTTCATTTAGTCAGTGTCTTGATTTCCATTGTTGACAATGGAGAAAATAACCAGGAGACAAACATGGCATGGATAACATGAACTGGAGAAAATAACCAACAGCATGCCTGTGAAACATGTTATTGGAGAGAGACTCACTCTGGCTCCTTCAGATACGCACACATGCACACCCTCACACACACACACACCCTCACACACACACACCCACACAAACACACACACACACACACACACACACACACACACACACACACACACACACACACACACACACACACACACACACACACACACACACACACACACACACACACACACACACACACACACACACACACACACACACACACACACACACACACACACAGAGTCTCAGTCACAGGGCCTGAGGGGATTGGGCCTGAGAAGGGGGATATGTCACTTCTACTTTAGTCAAGCAGACAAGAACTTGCATATCTCTCCCCAGTCTGTGTTCAAGATTCAGGCTGTGACATTTTACCATGTTTCTGTATTTCAACTAAAAATGTTTGGTTCTCTTGTTATTTGCAATGAGTTACAATAACAACATTTATGTATTTGTTTGTGCGGGACTTGACGACACACAGACACACACCACAGAAGACATAAAGTGGAAAAGGAGTGGACAGAAAGAGGAAGAAGAGAAAGAAAGAATGAATGGAGAGAAAGATTATTAGAGGAAAACAGATGGCTCCCAATCACAGTGGTCCTTAGGGACATAGAGGAACAACTCTCCACACCTCAGGCTTACGAGCTGGGTGGGGTACTTAAACATGTGTGTGTGTGTGTGTTTGTGTATGTGTGTGTGTGTGTGTGTGTGTGTGTGTGTGTGTGTGTGTGTGTGTGTGTGTGTGTGTGTGTGTGTGTGTGTGTGTGTGTGTGTGTGTGTGTGTGTGTGTGTGTGTGTGTGTGTGTGTGTGTGTGTGTGTGTGTGTGTGTGTGTGTGTGTGTGTGTGCGTGTGTGTGTGCGTGTGTGTGTGTGTGTGTGTGTGTGTGTGTGTAGGTGTGTATGTGTGTGTGTAACTACTTCTTCAAAGCAAGACTATAAGAGGTTTGTAATAACTACTATGATTGTCATATGCTCACAAAGGTTTATCATTTGATGTTGTTCGACATACAATATAATGAAATACTGTAGTTCAATGTCCCTTAACAAAAACTCACAGATTTGGAAAAATGCTGCTTTTGACATCATGACATCATGACATCATGGCTGGATGTGCTAATGGGGTAACAGCTATAAAATTAGCTTTCAAGATACACTCAGACACATCACACTTTCGCACACAGATAATGTGTGCATGTGCAGCCATATGAACGCACACACACACGGGTTGCACACGCACGCACTCACACACACACACACACACACACGCACACACACTCACACACAGATGACAGGCAGCGAGTGGAAATGAAGGATTTGGAGTTCAATCCCGTTACATTATGCAGCAGATGGCGTCCAGGCCGAGCCCGGCCAGGCCTCTCCCAGGGGTACACCCAGGAGAGAAGGGAGGATAGGGGGAGGAGAGGTGTGTGTGTGTGTGTGGGGGGGGGGTGAGGAGGGGTGAGGGACAAAGCTGCTCTCTCTCTTTAATGCACACATCTATTTATTTTCCTCTCTCTGTGCTTCTCTCTGTTCTCTGGGTTAGTGTATGGGACAGTGCACCCAGGCATTTGTCCCTGGCTCCATGCTCAGGCATACACACCACTGCAACACCCACCACAGCCCTCTCCTCTGCTGTTTTCTGTCCTCCACCTCTCTCTGCCTCTGCCCCCCCCTGTCTTCCAGCCCAGCTGGGTCTGCACCTGAACTCAGCCACGAAGGGCTCCGACCCCGACTGACCTGGCTTTAAGAGGAGGAACGAAGAAAGGTGAGAACTGAAAAATGAGCGAGAGGAGAAGGAGAGGAGAGGAGAGGGAAGGAGAGACAGACTGCAAGAGAAAGGAAGAGAGAAAGGAAAGAGAAAGAGGAGAGGGAGAGGGAGAAAGAGGGAGAGATGGAGAGAGGGAGTGAGGCCATTGTAATGAGGCTGTAATGGCTAATGGTTTTCATATTACGTTGTTATATTTATGGTCATTCCCGCTTGGCGGTTGATTAGCTCAGTGTTGCTTATTATTGGGCTCGTCATTCAACACACACACACACAGCGGCCTGTATGCCCCCGGATCGTTGCCCAAGGCACTTTTTGTTTTGTATTTTTGTATTAATTGAGCTGGCGCTCAAGTGTTGGTCCAGATGTCACTGTGACCTGTGGGGATTATTGGAAATCTGTTTCCCAGATCATTTATGTGGACCAGTTCAAAGAACGCTCAGATCTGGACACATCTTTGACTGTGGCACTCAAAAAGTTTCAGAAAAAACTGAGAAAAAAACTGATTGCTAATGTAGAGAATCATGGTCTTCTTCCAAAAATGGACTTCATCTACACACCCCGAATATCACCATGTGGTACATTCTGTCTGGTCTCCAATGACCATCATGGATGCCCAGGGGTCACTTGGGGCCCTGCAATCTTCCTGGTTGTGCCAAAAGCACTGTGCACCTTGGCAGGACTCAGAGCCTAATGAACTCATCAGCCAGCTGGAGGGGCTTGGATGGGCTTGGAAGGTTTAGAAAGGAGCAGAGGAGGGACTTGGAAGGGGAAGGTTTAGAGAGTAGCACAGGAGGGACTTGGAAGGGGAAGGTTTAGAGAGTAGCACATGAGGGACTTGGAAGGGGAAGGTTTAGAAAGGAGCAGAGGAGGGACTTGCAAGGGGAAGGTTTAGAGAGTAGCACAGGAGGGACTTGGAAGGGGAAGGTTTAGAGAGTAGCACAGGAGGGACTTGGAAGGGGAAGGTTTAGAGAGTAGCACAGGAGGGACTTGGAATGGGAAGGTTTAGAAAGGAGCAGAGGAGGGACTTGGAAGGGGAAGGTTTAAAGAGTAGCACAGGAGGGACTTGGAAGGGGAAGGTTTAAAGAGTAGCACAGGAGGGACTTGGAAGGGGAAGGTTTAGAAAGTAGCACAGGAGGGACTTGGAAGGGGAAGGTTTAGAGAGTAGCCCCGGAGGGACTTCTCTCCTGGGTGTGCCCCTGATTTTGCCTGTACTTACAGCTGTATTCCGTTTATTTTAATCCCCCAAAAATCGACCTAGTCCTTGCCAATGACAAGCATACCCGTAACATGATGCAGCCACCACCATGCTTGAAAATATGAAGAGTTTTTGAAAAAAGTAATTTGCTTTGCCAATTCTTTTGCAGTTTTACTTTAGTGCCTTGTTGCAAATGATGCATGTTTTGGAATATTTTTATTCTGTACAGTTTTCCTTCTTTTCACTCTGTCATTTAGATGAGTTTTGTGGAGTAACTACAATGTTGTTGATCCATCCTCGGATTTCTCCTATCACAGCCATTAAACTCTGTAACTGTTTTAAAATCACTATTGGCCTTATGGTGAAATCCCTGAGCAGTTTCCTTCCTCTGCGGCAACTGAGTTAGGAAGGACGCCTGTATCATTGTAGCGACTGGGTGTATTGATACACCATCCAAAGCATAATTAATAACTTCTCCATACTCAAAGAGATATTCAGTGTCTGCTTTTTTTACACGTCTACCAATCAGTGCCCTTCTTTACAAGGCATTGAAAAACCTCACTGGTCTTTGTGGTTGAATATGTGGTTGAAGTTCACTACTCGACTGAGGGACCTTCCAGACAATTGTATGTGTGGGGTACAGAGATGAGAGTCATTAAAAAATCATGTTTTAAACACTATCATTGAACACGGAATAAGTTCATGCAACTTATTATGCGATTTGTAAAGCACATTTTAACTCCTGAACTTAACTAAGCTTGCTGTAACAAAGGAGTTGAATACTTATGGACTCAAAACATTTCAGCTTTGAATGTTTTATTAATTTCTAACATTTTCCACAAAAAAATACCACTTTGATATTATGGGGTATTGTGTGTGACACAAAATCTCATCCCATTTGAAATTCAGGCTGTAACAGAACAAAATGTGGAAAATGTAAAGGGGTGTGAATACTGTCTGAAGACACTGTATGTGTGTATATGTGTGTATATGTGTGTATATGTGTGTGTGTATCCATGAGAAGACCTTTGTGTCCATATGTGTCTCCATGCCTCTGTACGGCACGCCGGCGTCCTGCTGGGAACACCAGATGGTGCAGAGGTCTGCCGTGGCGATGGCCACATTCTCACATGGGAGGCCTGGCTCCGGCACCTCCTGTTCAACACAGTTCGGCCCCCTCCCCCCCCAACAGACCTCCCAACAGCCAGAGTCCACCCCGCCGACGCTACACAGCAACGCTAGACAGCACCACGAGCATGACACACAGCAACACAAGGACAGCTCCTTAATGGGCCCTCCGTTCCCATCTGACGTGTGTACTTTGGTGTTTGTGTGGGGAGATGCAAATGTAGTGCTGTTAAATTATTCCCTGGAAATGATGGAGATTATACCTTCTCTTTTTGGTTTTGTTTTGCATCATTTTGGCGTGTTGGCCTGCGACACTTTGCTTCAATCCACCTTGGAGGTCCTTGTTGGGAGCACCCAACTATTTTGTGATTAGATTGGATTTGTTTCCACTGCCTATTTGGTTTTGTTTTGCATTAATTTGGGAAAATCCACTTTGACTGCTGATAAAACGATATTTTGGTTTTGTTTTGCATGGACAATGACAAACATTTAGGGACTGTGTTGGCCTGGACGACACTTTGCTTCTTGAAAACATTTAGTGTATCAGCAGTGGACTAATGACAAACATTTAGGGACTGTATCAGCAGTGGACTAATGACAAAAACATTTAGGGACTGTATCAGCAGTGGACTAATGACAAACATTTAGGGACTGTGGACTCAAACATTTAGCATCAGTGGACTAATGACAAACATTTAGGGACTGTATCAGCAGTGGACTAATGACAAACATTTAGGGACTGTATCAGCAGTGGACTAATGACAAACATTTAGGGACTGTATCAGCAGTGGACTAATGACAAACATTTAGGGACTGTATCAGCAGTGGACTAATGACAAACATTTAGGGACTGTATCAGCAGTGGACTAATGACAAACATTTAGGGACTGTATCAGCAGTGGACTAATGACAAACATTTAGGGACTGTATCAGCAGTGGACTAATGACAAACATTTAGGGACTGTATCAGCAGTGGACTAATGACAAACATTTAGGGACTGTATCAGCAGTGGACTAATGACAAACATTTAGGGACTGTATCAGCAGTGGACTAATGACAAACATTTAGGGACTGTATCAGCAGTGGACTAATGACAAAAAATTTAGTGGACTAAATGACAAACATTTAGGGACTGTATCAGCAGTGGACTAATGACAAACATTTAGGGACTGTATCAGCAGTGGACTAATGACAAACATTTAGGGACTGTATCAGCAGTGGACTAATGACAAAACATTTAGGGACTGTATCAGCAGTGGACTAATGACAAACATTTAGGGACTGTATCAGCAGTGGACTAATGACAAACATTTAGGGACTGTATCAGCAGTGGACTAATGACAAACATTTAGGGACTGTATCAGCAGTGGACTAATGACAAACATTTAGGGACTGTATCAGCAGTGGACTAATGACAAACATTTAGGGACTGTATCAGCAGTGGACTAATGACAAACATTTAGGGACTGTATCAGCAGTGGACTAATGACAAACATTTAGGGACTGTATCAGCAGTGGACTAATGACAAACATTTAGGGACTGTATCAGCAGTGGACTAATGACAAACATTTAGGGACTGTATCAGCAGTGGACTAATGACAAACATTTAGGGACTGTATCAGCAGTGGACTAATGACAAACATTTAGGGACTGTATCAGCAGTGGACTAATGACAAACATTTAGGGACTGTATCAGCAGTGGACTAATGACAAACATTTAGGGACTTTAGGGACTAATGACTGTATCAGCAGTGGACTAATGACAAACATTTAGGGACTGTATCAGCAGTGGACTAATGACAAACATTTAGGGACTGTATCAGCAGTGGACTAATGACAAACATTTAGGGACTGTATCAGCAGTGGACTAATGACAAACATTTAACTGATCAAACATTTTAGGGACTGTATCAGCAGTGGACTAATGACAAACATTTAGGGACTGTATCAGCAGTGGACTAATGACAAACATTTAGGGACTGTATCAGCAGTGGACTAATGACAAACATTTAGGGACTGTATCAGCAGTGGACTAATGACAAACATTTAGGGACTGTATCAGCAGTGGACTAATGACAAACATTTAGGGACTGTATCAGCAGTGGACTAATGACAAACATTTAGGGACTGTATCAGCAGTGGACTAATGACAAACATTTAGGGACTGTATCAGCAGTGGACTAATGACAAACATTTAGGGACTGTATCAGCAGTGGACTAATGACAAACATTTAGGGACTGTATCAGCAGTGGACTAATGACAAACATTTAGGGACTGTATCAGCAGTGGACTAATGACAAACATTTAGGGACTGTATCAGCAGTGGACTAATGACAAACATTTAGGGACTGTATCAGCAGTGGACTAATGAGCAAAATGACAAACATTTAGGGACTTAATCAGCAGTGGACTAATGACAAACATTTAGGGACTGTATCAGCAGTGGACTAATGACAAACATTTAGGGACTGTATCAGCAGTGGACTAATGACAAAACATTTAGGGACTGTATCAGCAGTGGACTAATGAAAAACATTTAGGGACTGTATCAGCAGTGGACTAATGACAAACATTTAGGGACTGTATCAGCAGTGGACTAATGACAAACATTTAGGGACTGTATCAGCAGTGGACTAATGACAAAACATTTAGGGACTGTATCAGCAGTGGACTAATGACAAACATTTAGGGACTGTATCAGCAGTGGACTAATGAAAAACATTTAGGGACTGTATCAGCAGTGGACTAATGAAAAACATTTAGGGACTGTATCAGCAGTGGACTAATGACTTTAATCAGCAGTGGACTAATGAAAACATTTAGGGACTGTATCAGCAGTGGACTAATGACAAACATTTAGGGACTGTTTATCATCAGCAGCAATGTGGACTAAATGAAAAACATTTAGGGACTGTATCAGAAAAACAGTGGACAATGACAAACATTTAGGGACTGTGGACTAATGACAAACATTTAGGGACTGTATCAGCAGTGGACTAATGACAAACATTTAGGGACTGTATCAGCAGTGGACTAATGACAAACATTTAGGGACTGTATCAGCAGTGGACTAATGACAAACATTTAGGGACTGTATCAGCAGTGGACTAATGAAAAACATTTAGGGACTGTATCAGCAGTGGACTAATGACAAACATTTAGGGACTGTATCAGCAGTGGACTAATGACAAAGTGGACTAATGACAAACATTTAGGGACTGTATCAGCAGTGGACTAATGACAAACATTTAGGGACTGTATCAGCAGGGACTAATGACAAACATTTAGGGACTGTATCAGCAGTGGACTAATGAAAACATTTAGGGACTGTATCAGCAGTGGACTAATGACAAACATTTAGGGACTGTATCAGCAGTGGACTAATGACAAACATTTAGGGACTGTATCAGCAGTGGACTAATGACAAACATTTAGGGACTGTATCAGCAGTGGACTAATGACAAACATTTAGGGACTGTATCAGCAGTGGACTAATGACAAAAAACTGTCAAAGACTAATGACAAACATTTAACTGTATCACAGTCAATGAAAAACATTTAACTGTATCAGCAGTGGACTAATGAAAAAAAATTTTGAGTGACAGAACTTGAAAGTTGTCTAGACAGGTCTTGAAGTTGAGTGACCCACTGACCAATGGCCAACTGGCCAAGACAGACTGGACTGAGCTGAGGGTCGGTCACAACGTCCTCTGTCACTATCTGCAGAGAGAGTCCTCCCAAACAGCCCCCTGTGGCACCACATCTCCTGAGACAACACAACACCATAAACCTCCTGACAAAGTGACTAATCCCTCCCATTTCACCGCTCGCTCCATCTCACCGGGCCCAGGAACATCGCCGGGAAGGGTCTGTGCGTGCGTGTGTGTATGTGTATGTGTGTGTGTGTGTGTGTGTGTGTGTGTGTGTGTGTATGTGTATGTGTATGTGTGTGTGTGTGTGTGTGTGTGTGTGTGTGTGTGTGTGTGTGTATGTGTGTGTGTGTGTGTGTGTGTGTGTGTGTGTGTGTGTGTGTGTGTGTGTGTGTGTGTATGTGTATGTGTATGTGTATGTGTATGTGTATGTGTATGTGTATGTGTGTGTGTGTGTGTGTGTGTGTGTGTGTGTGTGTGTGTGTGTGTGTGTGTGTGTGTGTGTGTGTTTCCGACAGGTCTGGACAGAAGAATGGGTGTCAGAAGAGATTGAGAGATGGCTGAGAATGGGGCTTATTCAAGAGGGTACATTTCTATCGTCACAGAATGTTCCGATGGTAATGTACAGTTCTGTGTACAACAGACATCACCTTTCTACATGACAGTATATTACCTTTCTACATGACAGTATATCACCTTTCTACATGACAGTATATTACCTTTCTACATGACAGTATATTACCTTTCTACATGACAGTATATTACCTTTCTACATGACAGTATATTACCTTTCTACATGACAGTATATTACCTTTCTACATGACAGTATATTACCTTTCTACATGACAGTATATTACCTTTCTACATGACAGTATATTACCTTTCTACATTACAGTATATTACCTTTCTTTCTGTAATGTTCTAATAGTTGAAGAATACATCACTGAAGATCATTTGGGGAATAAACCAGTCATCTTCCCAAGTCAGTACATCATCTGTGCATTAATTGCCACATCCTTGGAGCAGCCTGTATCTGTGGCTTGGACAGGGGTCTGGGGGGTTCGAGGGGTCCGGGGACCACAGGCCGCCACACTGGTCTTTGGAGCAATTACAGCGGCTCACTGCACTGCTGCTGTCAGACTGCCTCTGTCCCCTGCCCCCTGACATGTCTCCTATACCCCCCCGACTGCTCTCCATATAAACCCCCCGCTGCCACTCTCAATGTGCCACATCTCCTGTCTATCATCTCCTCCACACACACACAGTCACACATACACATGTGTACACAGACACACAAACTATACCGGCCCCTTGGCCTTTTACATAGATCTGTTCCTCCTGGCATTGTAGCGAAATGCCAGGAGGAGGGGAGGGGGCTCTGGGCCACAGCGAGTCAGCCGTGGTCCCCTCATCCTTTTAATCACCTCGTTAGGCGCAGTCAGTCACAACACTCTCTGGTCACCGGCTCTCCTCAGGACCCCTGGCCTCCTGACCCAGTCCGGGTGGTACCACTGGAGGAGAGGAGGAGATGAGAGGAGAGGAGAGGAGAGGAGAGGAGAGGAGAGGAGAGGAGAGGAGAGGGGAGAGAGGGGGAGAGTAGGAGAGGGGAGGAGGAGAAGAGAAGAAAAGAGAAGATGAGGAGTGTGAGACAGGATTTGTCATCTTCAACCAGCAACACAGAGAGAGTCTGGTCAGACTGGCACTGCCTGGTACTGCCCACAGGCCCCCTTAAACCAATAATTGGGACCTTGCCTGGCCCTGCATCTCTAGGCTGTTCTGTACGATGTCCACTCACTGATAACTGTTATCTGTTGTATCAGCCCCTCCATCCTGTATGATGTCCACTCACTGATAACTGTTATCTGTTGTATCAGCCCGTCCATCCTGTATGATGTCCACTCACTGATAACTGTTATCTGTTGTATCAGCCCCTCCATCCTGTATGATGTCCACTCACTGATACCTGTTATCTGTTGTATCAGCCCCTCCATCCTGTATGATGTCCACTCACTGATACCTGTTATCTGTTGTATCAGCCCCTCCATCCTTCTGATCCTATTGACACAAGAGATGATGTGGTGTCGTCTTCACTGTGACAGTGTATTGATTACTTCTATAGTGGGACTTCACTTGTGTTGATTTTGCAGGTTGTCATCGTTTTCTTTTCTGACAGGCAGTCATGCCATTGATTGTTTGACAACTGTGTTCGACCATAGCTTTCCTTTCTATAATAATCATGTCAAAATACATTTAAACAAAACCAAAAAAGAAAAGAAAAAGAGCAGGATCCGCTGTAGATCTAGTATGTCTATATGCCTCCATCTGATGTTGAAGGGAAACTGCCGACGTTCCATCTGCCGACACCAGAGGGACGATGTTAGAATCTGGATTCTATGTCTGTGACTGGAATAGAGGAGAGAAATCGGACTTGTGGTGAGAAATCGGATTTGAGTTGTCGAAATAAGAACCGAGTTGGGAATATGGACCAAATGGAAACAAATCAGCAAAATACAGTGTATTTATTTGATTTGATTAATTAATGTTAGACTTCTAATGTAGAACCTCTTGCTCTGAACGTCACGTTTTCATAACCTGTTTCAATCTCAATGTATTAAAATTATTTAAGGCCTAATAGCCTAATACTTTGTTCCAATCTCGAAGTGACATGACTGGCCTAATAAATCACCTTTTATAATATGAACCAACCTTACTGGTTGTTTCAATAAAATAGTTATTTTCCGTTGATTTGCTTAACATTTAATTAAAAATATTCCGATTTTTATTGTATAGATCAGAATTGGAATTAATCTGGAGAAATAAATCTAAATGTTTAAAGTCCCTATTATCCATTATCGTACTCATCTCTGGTTCCTCTTTGCCCACTATCCCCAGAGGGACTACTGGAGGGCTGAGGGGCGTGAGTAGAGAGAGGGAGGTGAGAGGGAGTGGGCGGTGTTAGACAATACCATTCCTCAAATATATTCCATCCCTCCGTTTCTCAAGTAAGCCTTTATTGGTTGGGATGGTTTGGATCTTATCTCTCATAGAAGCCGCCTGCTGGACCCGATAACGTTCGGAACACACAGAAGTGGAAAGGACGGGATTATCTTTCGGCTTTTCAATGCACTGACTACTGGCATACCGTGCACGAGGGCCTTTCTTATCACGGGCATCTCCATCCAGAAGAACGGACAAATATCTGCACTTTCAGCGAGATCTTATCGACACAACAATCTATTGTTTCCCAACTGGGTGTTCACAAGGCACAAGATTTTTATCTTCAGAAATATTTATCACATAGTCGTTAACTATACTATCAACTATACGATCATCTTCCCAACGAATTGATATACCACAACTTGAAATTAGATGGTTCTGAGATAAAACAGCATTTTGTTTGATTCGACTGTTCAAAATCTCCAAAAGTAAACAGCAATTCATTTCTTAAGGCTGTCAACAGTAGCCTATAATTCCTGTCATGAATTGGACTAAATAAAATGGTTTGTGAGAAAAAACTAAGGGAAGCACAGAGTTAATTTGGAGTTGGAGTTTACTCCAACAGCTATCAGGAATCATCAGACAGTTGTGTCTCTCAACTGTTTGTCAAGGTAAGTGTCCAATTAACGAGTAGGCCTAAGAAAATTTACAAATAAAAAAAATACATATGAGGTATTGACCGTTTCTTTATTAGGTCTGTATTACACATGTACAACAAAGTACACAACTCGTATTTATCCATTGCATTGTTGATACAACAACATTTTGTGTGGTCGAATTCAATGTCCAGCAGATGTCAACAATTTTTGCCTTATTTCGTTGTTGTTCCATCCTGTCAAGTCATACTGCTCGAAGCCAAGCAGATGTGTTCATCTCACTGTGACAGATGGGCGACTTGGAATATGGAATATGTTCATTTGAATAGCATGGCTTCTCTCAATATTTATCCTAATTTGCTTTAATATTCTGAAAAAGGCAATGTTTGCTGCAAAAGAAATCATAAGAACTGACACATAAGTGAAAAGAAAATGGCCTAGATTTAATATTTAATGCTCTATAACAAAAATCATTGGAGAATAAATTATGCATTGGAGAAAATAGTATTTCCATCACTGTCTGTTGCTTTTGCAATTTCCATTAAGACTATCACATTTCTAAATATTCGGCACTTGATCTCAAATGATCTATTTTATGATTATGGTCTGCCTATCATCTACCCCCTGTGACAGGTCATAGCAACACAGCCATGCAAAAACTACTCCCAATGGTAACGAAAAAGTATTTTTGTGTTCACAACATTATACTAAATGAATCAAAAATATCTCTCTCTTCAGCTCTTTTTGGATACGAACTGAAAAACACATGAAAAGACTGAAAATGATGCTGAGTCCCGACCAAGCTGATTCCGACCTCGGATGGGGACAATCCGACGCAGAGTCGGTGCTCAACGACCTCAAGGTCGGGTGCCTGTCCGACGAACCGATGGAGGGGGAGGGGAAGACGAGGTCGCTGGCCCAACCGACCCTCAGCAGGGAGGAGAAGAGACGGAGGAGACGTGCAACGGCCAAGTACCGCTCGGCCCACGCCACGCGCGAGAGGATCCGCGTGGAAGCGTTCAATGTGGCCTTCGCTGAACTGAGAAAGTTGCTGCCAACCCTTCCCCCTGACAAGAAACTCTCCAAGATCGAGATCCTTAGACTTGCAATATGCTATATCTCCTATCTCAATCACGTTCTGGATGTCTAGTTGAAATGAGTAAGATACATTTTCAAATGGGAGAATTGGACAAGGAGAATGGAGGGACCAGAAAGAAATATGGGTGACATCATGTCACCTATGAAATCGGGGATACATGAAAGTTGCCAGAAAGTACAAAAAAATGGGGGAGAGAAGGAGTCTGCAGCCTACAGCCTACTTATCCATGATTTTGAAGAAAATGCCTGTTTGATATTGCGTTTGGTGAGGCTGGGTAACCCAGATGAACGAAAGAACGGATGTAAACGGAATGATATAGCTGCTTTATAGACATAGCATAGTTGATGTTTCCATAAAGGAGAACAAGTTCAAATGCATTAGTGCCACTTATGACGCATACAATTGTGACCTTTATCATTGTTATTTACGTTTATGGAATTATTTATTTAAATGTGTTAATATTAAGGTTATCTTATTTATTTATGTTTATAATAGACTAACGTCTTTTATGTAAATGTCCATTGTTTGTATCATTGTATACATGTATATTTTAGGCTGTGACGTTGAAATTCGAAAATGATGTTGTTGCTCTTCAAATGGCACTTTCTGTTTTTGTATTATACGTATTTTTTTTTATTGAATTAGTACGTTAAGTGTAATATACTTTTATTAATGTCTATTGTCTATCAGGCAACGATAAGCACTTAATCATGTTGGGTTAAGTAAACTCATAAACGTCAAAACTTCGTTTAGTTCCCTTAAGTGTGAAGTGGAAGGAAGTTAATCAAAACTTAACAATAGACTGAAGCCTACTAAAGAAAAACATCCACACAAGTTTAATTCGACTAACTGGATATATCACTTTACAATTCAGAGGCAAACCTCTTTTGCTGTGACCAAAAATCATTTCAAAATAGTCTGATTTCTATTAAATGTTTTTATTTCCTTAAAAGCTAGAGGTATTTATTTATATATCTGTCTCTGCTTTGTATCTCAAAAAACACAATAAGTAATTTTATAGCGAAGAAAAACATATCTTCTATCCAAAGATTTTTTGTCTCTTCAGGGTTGTGTATTTGTTGCTTTATGCAGATATTTTGTAGTAGAGTTATTGTGACAGCTGGTTTTTAATGAACGCATTTTTAATATTTTCCGGTGGTGTTTTTTAATAAAAAAAGGAAAGAAATACATGCTATTGAGGCTTTTCTGTTTTAATTGTAATTTTATTGAGACTAAAACTGGGAATAATTACTTGGGAATCTCCTTTCCAAAAATAGTCACACAATGTTGAAATTAGTCTGCCAGTCGCTCAGGGGGTAAAATCCCTTGCATAATGATTGGAGTAATATGAATGAAATGAACAGTGCAATGGCCTTGGTAAAAATTATTTCAATATTTAAACAGCAGCTGTCGTCCTGGAGGAAAAGCACGACGGTAGCCTAGCCTATTACACTTCCGAAATGGTATTGATTGACAGGCCTCTATATCTTTCATTTCCCCCCCAAATTCGAATGATATACAGTATTATAAAATGACGTCGGTGTCACACTATAGCCTATGTCCCGCTGCTTTGAAACTGTTTACACACACACACGCACACACACACACACACACACACACACACACACACACACACACACACACACACACACACACACACACACACACACACACACACACACACACACACACACACACACACACACACACACACACACACACACACACACACACACACACACACACACACACACACACACACACACACACACACACACACGATTTAGGCACTGGTCAAGCAAGCAAAGAGAGTATATAGCCTATATGTGATTTTTTTCTCTCCTGTGCATGTATTCTGTGCTGCTCCTCGCTAGCTCCTGGCTGAAAGGCGCTCTCCCCAGAGAGGGGGCAGGTGTTACTCCAGACGAGCCAAGACAACCAAATTACTGGCCGTCTGGCACCTCCCGTGGGAAACAGAGAGGGAGAGGGGATGGAGGAGAGATGGAAATTTATGAGCGGGCAAGCACATCCATGTAATATTGCCAAATATGAGCAAAGATCCAAATCTTTGTATTTATTTCTGATGTATTGCCATCAATTCTGCTAAGGATTGTGGTCTAATAATGTAGGCCAAGGTTAGATCAGGCGCAACATTTACACATGGTGTTTTTTAAATAGAGTAATATTTAATAAACAAACGATTAAATGAATATACCAAAGTAAATAAATAAATATATGTGATATGAACATTAAATATGTATGTCAACAAACCTTAGGCGATTTGCACGAGAAGAATTCGTTGAGGTAAGCGGGGGGGATCTCTTAGGCCAATATTAGTAACCGTGACGAGGGGAAAACGAATGGAGAACTTTGTGCAAGTTAGTGGGCATTTTACATAATTTTGATGCTATATGATTTACTTGCAATATGAACACCTTTAGATTATATATGTTTTCTGCCTTCAGAAGGTTATTCATTCACAATAAACTAAATCAGAGAAATTAAATGTTGGCCTAGCCCTTATTCATTACTCCAATTCTATTACATTACATTCAACCACTGGACGTCCTCTTCAACCTTGTAAGGAACATGTCCAGACGCTCAGACGCTTCTCAAATGCTCTGTCTAAACGCGAATACCGCTGGCACGCTGTACAGTTTCAGGAAACGTTTGGAACAACACTTTTATATAAGCGAGAAACAATTTTCAAATATAAAATATACACTTACGGTATGCAGTTTAGGAAAGTTGCACCCGATCAGGCCAACGTAGACCACACTTCCTCCCCTCCAATTGTCTGCTTCAAATGTCTGCAATGGAGCATAAATGGGGAGGAAGTTTCCTACCTTGGCTGGGGGCTGTGCAACTTTCTAAACTGCGTATTTGAAATATTATTTATCCCTGATGTGAAAGTTATGTATTGCAAGCGAGGATTATTACTGCTTCTTAATAACGTTAAAACAGAGCGTCAGGATTGTTGTTCATTTATCCAGCTGTGGCCCATACATTCAAATGAGAACTCATTGGTATACTCCCCTTGGGTTTTAGAGAGCTATTGTAGGCCTAGAGGCGATTCCTTATAGAAAATTCTACTTGCACAGGCTGAAAACAGTTCATGATGCATCCACATAGAAATGGATTTCCAGAACTAGATCTTTGATTGGGTCATGTTCTGATTTATTGTTCACATTTCCTGCATCTTTTACAGAGTTCCAATACATATGAGGTGTATTCCATAAGCATTTTCCTGTGAGATGGTAATAACCTTATCCTTTCTCCTCTCACTTGTGTCAACACTTCCTGGTTACCTTTGTACCATGTGACCATAACCACAATGTAAGAATTTCCCTAGTGTACAAAACAAGTGAAAACATCCCTAGACAGACAACATATACACAACACATGAAATGAGCACATAAGAAGGCCAAAATGGATCCGACGCCACCATGGCAGACTCATCTATAACCAGCATAGGCTCATTCATGAATGGTTGAAGGCATCTTCAAATTGGTTTAGAGCAGGTGTGTCACTTGTACTGATGACCCATCAACTCTATGATCTCTCTCTCTCTCTCTCTCTCTCTCTCTCTCTCTCTCTCTCTCTCTCTCTCTCTCTCTCTCTCTCAGGGCATCTATGGAACCAAGGGAAATGTCAAAGGGAAGATCTCAATTCCATACCTCCTAACGTCCTCTCTCCTCAACTCAATCGTCAAGTTTGCAGATGACACTACAGTGGTAGGCTTGATTACCAACAACGACGAGACGGCCTACAGGGAGGAGGTGAGGGCCCTCGGAGTGTGGTTTCAGGAAAATAACCTCACACTCAAAATCAACAAAACAAAGGAGATGATCGTGGACTTCAGGAAACAGCAGAGGGAACACCCCCACCCCCCCTATCCACATCGATGGAACAGTAGTGGAGAAGGTGTGAAGTTTTAAGTTCCTCGGCGTACACATCATGGACAAACTGAAATGGTCCACCTACACAGACAGCATGGTGAAGAAGGCGCAAACAGCGCCTCTTCAACCTCAGGAGGCTGAAGAAATTCGGCTTGTCACCAAAAACACTCACAAACTTTTACAGATGCACAATCGAGAGCATCCTGTCGGGCTGTATCCCCGCCTGGTACGGCAGCTGCTCCGCCCACAACCGTAAGGCTCTCCAGAGGGTAGTGAGGTCTGCACAACTTATCACGAGGGGCAAACTACCTGCCCTCCAGGACACCTACACCACCTGATGTCACAGGAAGGCCAAAAAGATCATCAAGGACAACAACCACCCGAGCCACTGCCTGATCACCCCACTATCATCCAGAAGGCGAGGTCAGTACAGGTGCATCAAAGCTGGGACGAAGAGACTGAAAAACAGCTTATATCTCAAGGCCATCAGACTGTTAAACAGCCATCACTAACATACTGACTGAAATCTCTAGCCACTTTAATAATTAAAAATAGGATGTAATAAATGTATCACTGGTCACTTTAAACAATGCCACTTTATATAATGTTTACATACCCTACATTACTCATCTCATATGTAAATACTGTACTCCATACCATGTACTGCATCTTGCCTATGCCATTTGGCCATCACTCATCCATATATTTATATGTACATATTCTTATTCATTCCTTTACACTTGTGTGTATAAGGTAGTTGTTGTGAAATTGTTAGATTACTTGTTAGATATTACTGCACGGTCGGAACTAGAAGCACAAGCATTTCACTAAACTCGCATTAACATCTGCTAACCATGTGTATGTGACCAATACAATTTGATTTGAGACACAGAAATAAAACAGCTTGCTTGGTCCCTTCCCATCATGCCTCACATCCTCTTCTTTGATTGGGTCATGTTCTGATTTATTGTTCACATTTATTGCATATTTTACAGTGTTCCTCCTCCTTCTCACTATCCTCAGGTGGCTGCTGTAATAAGGGAGGGGGACCTTGCTTCAAATCTCCTTATCTGAGGAGAAGTGATGGAATAGTCATGGAATTTGTCATGTCCAAGGTCTCTCCTAGTCTTGTAATCAGAAAGGCTCTACACATGCAGCAAGATGACCTTAGCTTCTTTGGGACTGGGGGGCTGTATTGAGTAGCTTGGATGAATAAGATGCCCAGAGTAAACTGCCTGCTACTCAGACTCGGTTGCTAATATATGCATATTATTAGTAGATTTGGATAGAAAACACTCTGAAAGTTTCTAAAACTGTTTGAAGGATGTCTGTGAGTATAACATAACTCATATGGCAGGCAAAAACCTGAGACAAAATCCAAACAGGAAGTGGGAAATCTGAGGTTTGTAGTTTTTCCAAGTCATTGCCTATCGAATATACAGTGTCTATGGGGTCCTATTGCACTTCCTAATGCTTCCACTAGATGTCAACAGTCTTTAGAACCTTGTTTGATGCTTCTACTGTGAAGGAGGGGGGAATGAGAGCTGAATGAGTCAGAGGTCTGCAAGAGTGCCATGAGCTGATCACGCACGCTCACATGAGAGCAACCTGCATTCCATAGGATTTCTACAAACAAAGGAATTCTCCGGTTGGAACATTATTGAAGATTTATAATAAAAACATCCTAAAGATTAATTGTATACTTCGTTTGACATGTTTCTACGAACTGTAATATGACTTTTCATCTGAACTTTCGCCTGGACTTGCCCGCGCCTCGTGAGTTTGGATTGTGTACTAAACGAGCGAACAAAAAGGAGGTATTTGGACATAAATTATGGACTTTATCGAACAAATCAAACATTTATTGTGGAACTGGGATTTCTGGGAGTGCATTCTGATAAAGATCATCAAAGGTAAATTACTATTTATACGGCTATTTCTGACTTCTGTTGACTCCACAACATGGCGGATATCTGTATGGCTTGTTTTGTTGTCTGAGCGCTGTACTCAGATTATTGCATGGTGTGCTTTTTCAAAAAGCTTTTTTGAAATCTGACACAGCGGTTGCATTAAGGAGAAGTTTATCTAAAGTTCCATGCATAACACTTGTATTTTCATCAACATTTATAATGAGTATTTCTGTAAATTGATGTGGCTCTCTGCAACATGTTGTGTTTTGGAAGCAAAACATTACTGAACGCAACGCGCCAATGTAAACTGAGATCTTTGGATATAAATATGAACTTTATCGAACAAAACATACATGTATTGTGTAACATGAAGTCCCATGAGTGTCATCTGATGGAGATCATCGAAGGTTAGTGATTAATTTTATCTCTATTTCTGCTTTTTGTGACTCCTCTCTTTGGCTGGAAAAATGGCTGTGTTTTTCTGTGACTAGGTACTGACCTAACATAACCGTTTGGTGTGCTTTTGTCGTAGAGCCTTTTTGAAATCGGACACTGTGGCTGGATTTACAACAAGTTTATCTTTAAAATGGTGTACAATACTTGTATGTTTGAGGAATTTTAATTATGGGATTTCTGTTGTTTTGAATTTGACGCCCTGCAATTTCACTGGCTGTAGGCGAGGTGGGACGCTACCGTCCCACATATTGTTCACATTTATTGCATCTTTTACAGAGTTCCTCCTCCTTCTCACTATCCTCAGGTGGCTGCTGAAATAAGGGAAGGGGACCTTGCTTCAAATCTCTTTATCTGAGGAGAAGTGAGGGAAAAAAATGTTTTTTGTCATGTCCAAGGTCTCTCCTAGTCTTGTAATCAGAAAGGCTCTACACATGCAGAAAGATGACCTTAGAATACAGTACGTCTGTCTGTCAGTCAAAGCTTCTTATACATTGGCCCTTTATCATTTCTCTAATTGCTTTCTCTTACATTTGACCTCAAATGAACCAGCCTTCCTTGGAATTACTAATTAAATGAAATGCTGGTAGACTGTTTAACTGTTACTTGAATGAATCCCTCTTGTTGTTTCTTTAACAACATTAACATTCTCAAAATGGGCTGTAATTCAACATACTGTGTTCAATTTGCCATGGCCCTGTACAATGGAGAGTATTTCATACTATACATGTTTTAGATTGCCTGCCATAGTCTCCCAACAGAGATATTTCACATAGTGAATATATTCTCTTCTCCCCAGATAGTAAACCAACCAGCATAATTCTGGCCAACCTTAGCCTCAGACTCCTGTTCAAGCTTATTAAGTAGACAGTCCATCTGTACTTGCCATAAACTGTAAGACCATTTGTGTTCCCTTCCCCATCCCAAAAGGTTCTGTTGCACCGCCATCGGCCCCCTTCAATTTATTCTTTACAAACTCATGAGAGGGGAGAACCCAACAGACAGGCAGACAGACAAACATGGCCCAAACTGCTGTGGGCAGTGAACAGACTGCGAGTGTGACCGGTGCATATGTGTTTGTGTGTGAGAAAGAGCCATATTGCCTCCCCCTTTTCACCGTGGATTATGTAATGGCGGAGGCCAACAAGTGACCATATGTCAGGAAGTGTGCAGACGGCCTGGGATGACTATGACCATTATCAACATTTGGCCATCCCCTCCCGTTCATCATTCAGGTAGACTCCTTTAAAGCCTGGAGTAGGAGACACACACATTCTTTCATTCTAAGGGGCTTGATAGCTTTGTGTGAATTTGCTAGGGACAAAAAATATGACAACAAACAGCCATATGTTCCCTGTGTGAGGAACAGAGGAACAGCATTTGAGGGTTTTGTACCTCTGTTTTTTTATCCTTTACCTTTTTTCTCTCCAGTCTGGATATTATAACAATTATCAATGTTCAAGGCACCCCCCACCCCATCCTCTCCTCCACTCCTGCTTCCTCCTCTCCTCTTCTCGTCCACCCCATCGGAGGTGTGTGTTGTGAAGTGTGTGTGGGTCCTTGAAGCAGCGAGCAGCACACAGCAGGACAAAGGCAGGTCCATGTGTTGAAATGCGACCCACGGGATGGGACGCATTATCCCTGCGCACTTCACCAGCAGGGTCCCAGGGCTCGAGCTGGCTCGTGGCCCTTTGTCTCCAAACAGATGGAAACGGGCAGAGAGGCGAAGAGGAGAGGAGGAGGAGAGACACGGGAAGAGATGAATGGAAACGGGGAGGGGGGGGGGCGAGTCAGTCTGTTCTCATTAACTCTGGGTATTGAAGGCGTTGCGGCCCTCACAATGCGTCAGCAGCCCTGGATGGTCCTGCTCTTATTCAGACTCACGCTCCTACCATCTGTACAGTGGACATGTCATAAGGTGTGTGTGCAATGCATTCATTATACAAAACTACACGTCCCAATCTGGCACGTTAATATGCCATATTCATGAGCTTTGAATTTGTTTACGATTTGTTTTCCAATTGTTGTGTCTTTGATGCTTCCAGCTTTAAAATGGTAAACAATACTTTGATTATTTCTGACCACAAATAATGCATTTACAGTCCTGATGGTGCATTTGAGGCCTTCAAAATAGAAATGTTCAATGTAAAATGACATGGAGGATAGAAAAATTGAAAAGAACTCATAGATGTATCTCAATAGAATTGTTCTTGCTTTTGCCCGCACACATGCCCAGACCAATAAAAAGGAGCGCAACCATTTGTCACATTTTGATGGTTGAGCAGGCAAAATAAATTCAAAATAAGCAAATACAAATAATTTGTCACACACACACATGAAATTGCAATGAGAATCTCTCATTTAGGTAAAAAATTATTTGGAGAATCCAAGTCAGCCCAAATAACATACTTGTTGATGTGTGTTTTTTTGTGTGTGTGTGTGTGTGTGTGTGTGTGTGTGCGGTCTCATAAGCTGCATCTCTTTTTACTTCGTCTTCATTTTACATGCCTTCATTTCTCTTTTTTCTTTTTACCAAAATCCCTAAACTCATAAACTGTGTGTCTTCGGAGAGGCATCCATCCATCTTCCGGACACTAAATGTAATGATCTCATGGGCCCACCTTGCATGCTCAATAGAGACCATCTGCACTCGACGCTTACCTTCTTGAATAAAAGCTAAATCTGATAGTGGGTGCTGTGACTCACACTACACGCGTGCCTAGTTAAATGCGAGTGCTTGTCTCACACATCCATAGTACTGTCTAATCAGATGAACTGCTTTCACTCAAAATGATTGATTGGTGAGGGGTCTCTTTTGTCAACTTATGCTGTCCTATTTAATGAATTAATGCTTCGTTGAGAAAATCAAGAAAATGTTGTTCGCAAACTTGCAATGATAATAAATTGCCAATATAGTTTGTTCTTGTTGCTGATAGCCAGTGTGTAGAATTTGCTGAAGATGGCCGGCAGGCCATTTTTTTTTTAAATGAAAAAATAATCACTGATGTGATCACTAATGTGATCTTCCTGTCTGGGTTGCCCCCCCCCTCCCCCAGTATTTATGCTGCAGTAGTTTATGTGTCGGGGGGCTAGGGTCAGTTTGTTATATCTGGAGTACTTCTCCTGTCCTATTTGGTGTCCTGTGTGAATTTAAGATTGCTCTCTCTAATTCTCTCTTTCTCTCTCTCGGAGGACCTGAGCCCTAGGACCATGCCGCAGGACTACCTGAAATGATGACTCCTTGCTGTCCCCAGTCCACCTGGCCGTGCTGCTGCTCCAGTTTAAACTGTTCTGCCGTATTATTATTGGACCATGCTGGTCATTTATGAACATTTGAACATCTTGGCCATGTTCTGTTATAATCTCCACCCGGCACAGCCAGAAGAGGACTGACCACCCCACATAGCCTGGTTCCTCTCTAGGATTCTTCCTAGGATTTGGCCTTACTAGGGAGTTTTTCCTAGCCACTGTGCTTCTACACCTGCATTGCTTGCTGTTTGGGGTTTTAGGCTGGGTTTCTGTACAGCACTTTGAGATATCAGCTGATGTACGAAGGGCTATATAAATACATTTGATTTGATTTGATAATGCAAAATATGACACAAAATGTTTCATGTGTTGATTATCAAAGTATAAAACTAAAGTAAAACAAACTATTCTATTCTAAAGGTCATGTTATTTATCTATCCTTGCCAACATAAAACATTATCTCAAACCCCAATATATTTTAAAAACAACAACATAAGGTGGTCCCAAAGGCACCTCCTTTGGAAAGGTACAGCTTGTGCAGTGCTGCACGTTATACTGTAATGAAACTGTACTACTCTGATATGGCCAGAGCGGGGCACACTAACCTTACAATGTGAGAAAACCCAATGCTCAACTCTATGTTCTGTTGTAATGAGGTATCCAGGCTATTGACCAAACATGTCATATAGTCTCAGGAATCGACCTTGACTGATATGCGGCAGGTAGCCTAGTAGTTAAGAGCTTTGGGCCAATAACTGAAAGGTTGCTGGTTTGAATCTCAGAACCAACTAGGTGAAAAATCTGTCTGTACTTTTGAGCAAGGGCACTTATCCCCAATTTCTCCTGTAAATTGCTCTGGATAAGACTGTCTGCTAAATGATGTAACTGTGTGATGAGTGAGTTTTAGGAGCCTATTGGTAGTCTTATGCCTTCTTGTTTTCACCTCATGTTTCTGTCAACATACAGGTAAATAACCCTGATGATCCACTTTTATCAACCTCACCATTCATTGAACCTTAGAATGACATTATGCACTTGTCAGTTAAACCTCCTTTCCCCAGCCTCTGTGTTTGCATGGCCCTCAGTGGGGAGGGACAGAAAGGAAGGATCAGGGGGTCATGTCCCGGTCATGACCTTTATTCTCTGCTGAGGGGAGGAGGTATTTTTGGGGGTGGGGGGCTGAACAGGCCAAAATACACGTCATCACATGATGTCATCTCCCTGCTCAGCAGCTTTGTTGAGTTAGATTTGATTTATATTTGTATTACAAATGAATAATACACTAAACCCGTTTGGAACAGTTCCTAGTATTTCGTGTTCCACGCATCTGGTTGAGAATCGATTGGTCTTCAGAGCAGACTCCTTGCCAATGAGGTGCTCTGAAGGTATGTTGCAGACTGACACATCATTGACACCATCTGAACTTGACTAGCATAGAGGCTCTGGAGGTCCGAGGGAAGAAACCCCCCAACATTATTTACATTCCCCTTTAAGAGCCAGCTCTAAGGCTTCACTGAGCTCTTTGTTGTCTTTCACTGACTGGAACCAAGCACCCTACTATATCTCTCTAAGGTCCGATGGACTGCACTGATAAAACATGATGCTAATCACTCATCTGCTTTGTTCATGTTGCAATGAGATAAACCATGATGGTACTCAAGCAAGAGGATGTCACTTTATATAACAGGACACATTTCATTATTCTAGAATCTATATAATGGAATAAGCCTCGTGAAAGCAACACCCACAAACACAGGGCTTTCCAGAGGGTGGTGCGGTCTGCACAACGCATCACGGGGGGAAAACTACCTGCCCTCCAGGACACCTACACCACCCAATGTCACAGGAAGGCCAAAAAGATCATCAAGGACAACAACCACCCAAGCCACTGCCTGTTCACCCGCTACCACCGAGAAGGTGAGGTCAGTACAGGTGCATCAATGCTGGGACTGAGAGACTGAAAAACAGCTTCTATCTCAAGGCCATCAGACTGTTAAACAGCAATCACTAGCACAGAGAGGTTGCTGCCTACATACAGACTTGAAATCATTGGCCACTTTAATAACTGGATCACCACTCACTATAATAATGCCACTTTAATAATGTTTACATATCTTTCATTACTCATCTCATATGTATATACTGTGTTCTATACTATCTATTAGCCATCTTAGCCTAAACCGCTCTGTCATTGCTCATCCATATAATTATATTTAAATATCCTTATTCCATTCCTTTACTTAGATTTGTGCATTTTAGCTATCTGTTGTGGAATTGTTTGATATTACTTGTTAGATATTGCTGCACTGTGGGGACTAGATGCACAAGCATTTCGCTACACTCACAATAGCATCTGCTAACCATGTGTATGTGACCAAAACAATTGATTTGAATGTTCATATTAGGATTAATAAATACAAGTTAGGCAAGGCTAAGTGCATATATGACTTGCAATGCATGTAATGTGCACTTCACTGAAAACATCCCCCGGAGACAGAAGGGTGAATGTTGTTTAACTTTCCCTGGTTTCCATGGCACCAAACCCTAAGCTATTTGCACTCTCCTGTCACTTGTCCCACTTCAGCTATTTGTGACATGTCCCCCTAACAGAGCCGAGCTGCGGGTGTTTCTGACACTCACCGAAGGTGTTGAATGTTTGGTCAGCGCAAAACACAACTTTGAAATGTGGGTGTGAACTGGACTCTGAATCAGAAATTAATTGCAAACACCAGTAGCCTACCTGTCAGACAAGTAAAGATTATTTTGCCAAGTCATTTGGTCTTGCGGTTTTATCCTATTTGACTATATTTGCATTGTACAGCCTACTGCAATCACTTGACAGTTCACAGCCATCACCATTCTCCCCTAGCGTACCATTGTCGCACTACACATTTCCCTCATCATGTAAGTGCTGCCCCCTGTACAACGGCTTGAACCCGGGCTTGTCCCTGACTGTACCGTGTGCTCGAAGGGAGAACTATTTCGTTTACATTTTTGGATGAAATCTCTTCTTGGAATGGTTTACCTCCAGTGAAGGTGAGTAGCCGTGCGCGAAACAGTCAGAATTCCAACGTCTGCATCCCACGTTGAGGAGTTGTTCGTTGAATTTTATGAGTGCGATTGAGCCCGATGTAAATTGGGAGTTTGGTTGGCTTGTTCCTGCTTCATGTAAGCTACACTACTACTTATTTTTCTTCGGTGAAAATTCGTTTTTTTGTTTGTTTTACAGGTAGACAGGCCTACATTGTATTAGTACAACCTACGAGTACCCGTTTGTGTTTTCTAATACGCTACATGAGCTGTAGGCTACATGTGGAGAGAAAATGTGATTTTAGAATTCCCTCAATCTAAAGGACTGCAGTCAGCCAATGTAGGGTGTAAAGTTAACCCTTGAAAGTCATGTAAAGCAGGAGTTAATGTTTTCTAAAGCGTTACAATTAGAATGACAATAGTCGTGTGTTGTTCAATTCAATTGCTTCAATAATAACCTAACTCAAAAGTCTCAAACAAATTTTCGGACTTAACTTTGAACCACTTTCTTGCACACGGTTGACCGAATTCGTTTGTAGTTCAGTCTGCTTATCTTGTTACCATCGGCGACAGCGTTGCGTCTCCAGAAACAATGTTGCACAGTGGTTCATTGATATCATTCACTCGCGTGCCGACAGTTTCATTTCATAAACCATTTATCCTTAAATATTAACTTGCTCTTTTTAACATTTTAGTTATCGAACCAACTGTCTGGGCAGGGCTCAGGAGGCCGAGCAGAGACCAGGGAGTTTCCTATGGAAGTCAGCCATTTGGGTTACAGGTGGGGTCAGGCAGAGAAACAACTGTAAAACTTCACTACAGTCTGATTATGCTGTTGTATGAAAATGACAGTCCAATCCGAAAACTAGCACTTTGCATTAGGTAGAGTAGGGAATAAATTAGTAGAATTCCCATGATTTGCCTTCACCACATGCTTGGTGTTAGCCAGGCTGTAGTAAAGGTGTAACAATGTAATGTAAAGTGTTAACTGAACCTTATGGACTGTCAGTCCCAAAACATACAATAGACCGGTATGGTAATTCATCTGAACAGACCGTGATGGACCACAGTAGATGGTACACCTCTGTGTTGAATAAACAAACCCAAACCAACATATTTACTCAGTGTTTAAGATGATTTCATAAGAATAGGAGACTGTTTGAATACTCAGACTGTGAATACGATGTAGCTAACCTTCATAAATTCTCTAGATGCTCAGATGGAATTGACTCCAATATACAGCTCTATTGAAACTCCACAGCCCCCAGGTGCAGTAAGGAACCAGGATGGTTGGTTGGTGGTAGTGCTTAGGAAACGCTGAACAATGAAACTCCCTTTGTGTTGTTCAACATGACTGACTTGTCTCAGACAAGAGAATACACTCACGAGTGAAAATGTAAGTATCTTCCTATCTGACCATGAATAATTCACTGAAGCCATTATCATCTCTTTTAACTTTACACCGAGCCTAATGTCAGGGAAATGTGATTATAGGTAGTTTCCTTGTGGCATTTGAACAGGGGCAGTATCCCTCCCCATGAACATGACATGCTCCTGCAGCGCTCTCCATTCTGGTAGGCTAAATGGCTTCAGTTTGTGTGTCTCTTCACATTTGCAAAGAGAATATTTTAAAGGTAATGACATGATAACTGTCATAAGCTCCTCGTGTGAGTGATCGTCAACATGGATGGGGAGGGATACTGCCCCTGTGAGAGCTTTAGGTGTAGTATTGTGGTATTTGTGTCGGTGATCAAGAGAGATGTGATTGCAAACCATGTGGGAATTGCTTGAAGGAGTAATCACAGATCAAGTGCCTCTGCTCAGCTACAGAAGTACAGAGAGACAGCTGCATCCTGGGAAAAAGTCCAAGAGGACATCTTTCACCATAATCTTAGATAATGTGCGACCATACAAAGTACATACAACAGCAAGAAGGGGGTTCTTCATCTTATCTTATTTTAATCCAGTATGTTTGGAAGCCAAAGTACTGCAACACAGACGGTAACACTGCTGCAACATTACAGTAACAGGCTACACCTTGGAATCTAGCTCTTTTATTCTGCAGTGCTTTCTCCTCTTTTTGAGCTTATCATTTTATATAGAGAAATCCCAGCTTAATTGTTATGCTCCTCATGTGCTATGAGAGCTGTCTCTTTAGGCTCTAAGGCTCTGTTTAGACGGGCAGCCCAGAACAGATATTTTTCAGCTCTGATTGGTCGAAAGACCAATTAGTGGGGAAAAAAAGATGAGAATAGAGCAGCCTGTCTGAACTCGGCCTTAATAACCTGTGGTGTCTGCCTCTCTTGTGGTGTCTGCCTCTCTTGTGAGTCCCAAAATGGCACCCTCTTCTCTTTATAGCACACTACTTTTGACCAGAGCCGTATGTGTCCTGGTCAAAGGTAGTGCACTATAAAGGGAATAGGGTTCCATTTGGGCCTCTGTTTCTCTGCATCTCTGACACTAATGAATGGCCGGGAGAGGGGGTGACATTCTGGAATGTGGATACAATTAATGGGTTCATTTGCTCCATGGACAGCATCTCGATCACCATGTGATTTAGAGGAACACATTTAGTCGCTGACTCGTGTTTCTTCCCTCGGTCGAACCCCCCCCCCCCACCCCTCCGGCGTCTCAGATGAATCATGTTACCTTAATAAGTCATCATCTCTCCCGTGTTCAGCTTGTCTTTCATTACGCTTGTGTTAGCTTGGAGTTAATAGAGTCCAAGTAGATTTTACAGTGAGAATTATGATTGGACGTGTGTGTACAGTATGTGTGCCGGTATGCGTGTGCATGCATTCTCAATGAATATTGTTTCATGTGAAAGAAACAGGGCAGGAAGGGCGTGCCTCGTTGGGAGCTGCTTGTACAAATGTCAGTGTTGTCATTTTGTCCTCCAGTGATTGGAACGCTCCTCTCTGTATCGCAGCTAAAGGTCTTAGTTTCTCACATCCGCACCACCACAACACAGCTGTTTGCCTCTGATACATATGGCCTAGCTGGAATACCTTGGCTAATGAAGGTCAGGCATATCATTGGCTGGTAATGATGATGAGCTTTTAATAGGCCCTTTGTTTATGTTGTGGTGAGGTGTGGGAGGGGCTCTGTTGGGCACATGGTACAGCTGTACTCCCTGGTCACAGGCTAGCACAGGAGATGGCTTCAGTCAGGGCTCCCCTTTGTTCCTGAATACCTGCCCCGGTTGGCAGAGCCTTGTGCTTAGACTCGGTCACGAGAGAGAATGAATCTTTTTGGGAAAGTACAGTAGCCTAGTTTGTCTCTTCCCCAGTTTGGGAGAGAGTCCCATCTCCTATTAAAGGCTGTGAGTAGTGAAGGATCTGTAAATTAGGCTGTCATATACAGTGGGATTAGATTACTGTCTTTGGAGCCGGAAGCTTGGTTGGAATTACAAGACCAATCTGTGGACTCACTGTCGCTGTTGAAACCATGAATTAAGAAACTACCTTTTACCTAAAGAAGAAAAATGCAATACAAATGTTAGTTTTTTTCACAAGGATTGAACTACATGACTACTCTATCGTTCCTGTGTTGGTCTGTTGTTGTTTTGTTTGCTCTGTTATCAACAGACTGTTACTACGACCTGCTCTGGAGGAAGACGGATGTGTGGGAGGTCTTGAGGATGTGTCTGGGTTTGGATTTGGTTAGCCGGCACTTGATGCGGCTTTGTTAATGAGCTTGCTGGTTAGATGGTTGTTTTCTTGTTTCTTTGCTTTGATGGTGTGCTGCCGCATGTTTGTCATCCTGTGCATTTCATTCGTGGGTATTTACACTCCCGCAGTTCCTCAAGCATGAATTCCAGAGTCACACCTGTGTGTGTGTGTGTGTTTCTCTACCCTGCAGATCACTGCCCATGCCTCTCTTTCCCGGCTCTCTGAGGGTGTGGTCCTTCACAGTGAGAGGATGTTTATTCAGTGTAAAAAGGAAAAGAGCGACTGAATGGAGGAAGATAAACAAGGAGGCTCTCATTGGCAGGCTCTGGGCCGCTGCCAGCTTGTCCCGCCATAGACCAAATCAGAGGCAGGCAAACGCTGCTGGCTTTGGCTGCCATGGATAACCTGATGGCTTCCCTAAGTTGTGTGTGTGTGTGTGTGTGTGTGTGTGTGTGGGGGGGGGGGGGGGGCACAGAGGCTTTAGTGCTGCACGGCCACTGGCACCACTATAAGTAAAGACCAGTGACCAGATTAGTGTTTCCCTTATAGATATGTTGAAGACAGCCCTCAAAGCTGCCTTCAGTCACCAACATCTTCAATTGAAACTCATTTCGGCCAAATTCGTTGACATAAAGCAGCTTAGCTGGGCTGTTGGGCAGCTGGTGACTGGCAAGGTGGCTGTGATCTTCTCTCTCTGACCCCCATCTATTTAACCCTGTTAATCCCTGTTTCATTCCTCATTCTTAAAAGTATTAGCACAGGAGATGGAAATACCTCTGTGATGCTGTATGCAGAACCAACCTTATTTACTCTGTGCTCTGTCTGCGCTCTGTCTGCGCTCTGTCTGCGCTCTCTGCGCTCTGTCTGCACTCTGTAGCAGTATCTGTAGTCCTCAACCCAGGCCCTCTGCCTTATCCTAGCTACAGCGGCTGTAGCCTTGCCTTATCCTAGCTACAGCGGCTGTAGCCTTGCCTTATCCTAGCTACAGCGGCTGTAGCCTTGCCTTATCCTAGCTACAGCGGCTGTAGCCTTGCCTCACCCTGCCAGAGTGTCTGGAGGCTGTATTTAGCCCTGCTTTACTCTTGCGAGAGTCTGGATTGTCCTACCTGGTCTTTTGACATATCACATCAGATATTTCAGTGCTGATCTGATTGGTAAAAAAAAAAATCATAATTGTGCTACCTGTCTAAAAGCAGCCATTCTGTCTGTCTCACACCAGAGCTATTTTGTTTGCCTTACTGGCACAGTGACTGAGCTGGCAGCTGGCTCTTCAGTAGAGTAAAACAGCTTTAGAGAGGTTTGTCATCATGTTGTTCAGTATTCCCTCTGATGATTCAGACGTTTAAAAGCGTGTCAGCAAGAGTGCTGTCGTTTTTTTTAAATGGAAATATTTGGACTGTTTGATAGAACTAGCTTTTTCAATCCCCATGTGCAAGCATACACACACACACACACACACACACACACACACACACACACACACACACACATACACACACTATATGGGTCATTGTTTACATTCACCCCAACTGCCACTAGTTTCTAGTATTTCTCTAGTTTTCCCTTCTAAGTGGCAGATAAGATGGCACGGGGCAGTATCTTGGATGAGCAGCTCTTTTCAATGAAACAACTGGAACAAATGCGGTTATGAAAGCAGCAGCAGCAGGATGAAAACAGAGGGAGTGCCCCAAGGGAGAGTTCGAGCCCCGCTCTACTTCCCATGGCTTCCGTTGTGACTGCTGCGGTAGTTAATGTGTGCACAATTGTGCTTTGCTTGTGTAATCGGTGTGAAATGGCTAGCTACTTAGTGGGGTGCACGCTAACTAGCTAGCCATTTCAGTCGTCACTGGCACCGAGAACGTGAAGTAGTTGTTTCCGCGGCTTTTGTGGAGCGATAGGTAACGATGCTTCCTGGGAGGCAGTTGTTGATGTTAGCAGAGGGTCCCTGGTTCGAGCCCAGGTAGGGGTGAGGAGAGGGACGGAAGCTATACTGATACACTTGTGATATTCCAAAAGTGTTTCAATGAGCATGTATACTATACTGCTAACTCCAAACACGTCAGGACAGCAGGACGTAACTGTGGTGGAGACGGAGAGTGGTGACTGTAGCCCTCTGGTTAATTTCACAACAGATCTGGGTCAGTTAGAGTGGACTTCCTCTGCTGCAAGGTGTCATGGGAGATGGAATGCTTTAAGTGTACTGCCCAGTGAGTGTGCTCGTTTCTGGGATATGTTTGTAAATTAAACAAGGTTCACCTTAACCTCTCTCCTTCAGCTCCTTGTTTACATTGAAGATTTCACTAGGGATTTTGGCCCAATACAAGCTGTATACCACAAGAGGCTGCTGAGGGGAGGACGGCTCATATAATGGCTGGAATGGAGTAAATGGAATGACATCAAACACCTGGAAACCATGTGTTTTAATGGTTTTGATACCATTCTATTGATTCCTCTCCAATCATTACCACGAGCCTGTTTTCTCTAAGGTGCCACCAGCCTCCTGTGCTGGATACATTATTTATCACCTGTGTTACAATACAACATATGTTATCACTTTGTCAATGCTCCTTTCTGAAATGCTACATTTTCATTGAATTATTCTTTAAATTTGATTGGAGGGTTCTAGGTCAAAATGGAATCCTTAGGGTTATCAGCTCTTCTGCCATATTATTGCATTGATGGGTGTGAGTTTATGTAACGGGTGCCGTTCACCTTCCTGTCCCGTTACCTCCAGCTGTTAGAGGCTCTCTGTCTGGACGAGGCCCCATCTCTGATGCCACAGAGAACCGACCCCTCACCTCCCTATATGCCTCAGCCCTGATGGTTTACCTGCTGTGTGTGTACGTCTGTCCCCAGCTCTCCCAGCCCCGTAGGAGAGTACGCCACAACTCACTTGTCTCTCTGTTTCCCCATGCATTGTTACTCAGCCCTGTGCCTCATCGTAATCTCGTTATTTCACCACGTCTGTTTCTACTCTTTCCTTTTCACCTTGTTCACCCTCCTCAGTTCCCTCTTATCTTCAGTCATTTAAGGACAACTGTTAAATCATATCCTCCTGTATATGTAATCAAATCAAGGGCACCCAATAAATGCTCTTATCAGACCTGCATCTCCTAGTGGATGCTGTAAAGTCTTTAGCCAGGCCTGGGAGTAGAACTAATGGTATGGAATTAGTGGGGAGTTTTTTTTTTTGTCCTGCCTTTGATATTGAAATCCACTTGATGTTTGAGTTTCGGTCCTCCTCTGCATCCACACAGCTTTTTAGCATTTGTCTGGGAGATTTATCCTCATGGGAAAGAATGTTTCCAATGTTATAGACTTAAACACAGAATATAGGCCTGAAGCTATATTCGATATTTTACGGCATCTGTTTGTGTGTTGGCTGGTTGTCTCAATTCCCCTCTGAAAGCTTCTTGGTTTAATAATGTGATAGTGTTTGGATGTTTCACCTGGAGCACTTTGTCTGTGTGATGATGTCACGCTAGTGGAATGGAAGAGAGGAGAGCCTCGCCTCGCTGCTGGAGCTGGTCACTGCCAGATTTCCCTCTGGAGATGGCTCTCATTGATAAGGCTGGGGCTGAGTGTGGTGGAGGAGGAGGGGGGGCGAGGGCAGTGGCGTTTTGCGCTCCAGCCGACTATTGTTTTGTTGAAGCTCCAAACGTAGACCTGCATGCTCTGCACAACATTCCAATTCAATCTCTCTTCTCATAGGCCAGTCTGTCTGTGGAAAGGTCTATTTGTTGAGGGAGGGGTTCATAGCTAGGTCTGCTGCTGTTCTGTTGTTTGTGGGTGTGCTTAGTGCTTAAACTCTCTGTGAACTACTGTAGGTTTTAGTTGTCAATTAGGTTAGAAGTAAGAAGAGCCTTTCACAATTTACCTTTTATATTAGAATCAACAGAAACTAGTCCAATGGTTTCAAGGGTCTCCTGTGTCAAGCTTCATTTGGTGTGTGTGTGTGGGAGGAATCGCACAATCTTCATTAAAATAAAGATTTTCCTAGCCTGCCTAATGGGAATGTAGAAAATGCTGCTTAAATGAAGCGATTGTGTTTTTCTCATATTTATCTCCTGGAATGTTCATTCCAGAGTAAAAGGCAAAGTGGAAGCAATGTGCAGAGATATCTGCAACACACAGTATCAACTGGGCTGTTGTAGATCACCATTTCAACCCAAAACTCTGAGTGGATGAAAAAAACTCTGTCCATAGTCTGTCCTCTGACCAGACCTGGCTGTCTCTCTCTCTCTGTCTCCTCCCCAGGTTGATGTTTCCTAGTCGGGAACCCCCAGGGTTGCTTTCAAGATTGACCCCCGACAGCTTGCGGCCTCTGCCAATCTCCTGAGCGAGCTCCGCCTGCCACCGGACAAGACTGCCCACAAGCTTCCGCTGCGTCTGCCTGCGGCAAAGCCCAGCAACCTCCGCGAGGCCCTTGGCCATTCGCCCGGGAGGAAGGACCTCGTCGCCATGGACACGGAGTCCACCTACTCAGGGTACTCATACTACTCTGGTCGCTCCCGGGGATCCCACAGACACGGGTAAGAGGAACAAGTTCTTGGCTTTCATAGCCTCTCTAGTTTGATGGATAGACGGTCACGGAACCTCTAATAAATTGTTCTCTCTTCCTCGCCTCTGTCCCCTCTTTCCCCTCCCTCCATCTGTCCACCACAGGGCAGTGTGGGGTTATTTGTCTGTCATTAGTGGAATAGCAGTATCTGACAGGCTCAGGAAGGGAGAGGGGGACAGGTGCTGAAGAGGCCTGACTGATGGCTCAGCTGATACGTGAAGGGCCACAAGCAAGGGGCTCCTGTTCCACACAGCTCCTCCTTTATCCAGCCAGCACATCCCCCTCTCTCTCCCTCTTCCTTCCCTCTCTCTCTCTGGGACCTGTTACCCAGGGGAAAGGATCCCTCTATGGCTGAATCTGGTGGGACCCCCTGAAACCTTCATGTGCTAAATATCTCTCTCGCTCTACCTCTCCCTCGCTCGCTATCTCTCGCTCATTTCCTTTTTCTCTATGCTCTCTTGACTCTCACGCGCCCACTCGGCTCCAGTCAGTCGCCGATCCCTCGCTCCCAAGCCCCGGACGTGTTGAAAAGCCAGCAGCTGCCCTCCCTCGTTAATCTCCACTTGACCTCCTCCCTCCCTCCCTCTCTCCAGTGGTGTCACCACCACTCCCATGGGATAGATTTGGGCAGGCGTATCACTGGATGGAGAGGCCTCTCCGCTCCCCTGCCCCAGCGCTCCTCTCACGTTCTCCCGGGGGGAAGATTTAACCTTGTAGTCTGAAGCTAGGCAATGAAAACTGGGCACACTGTTGTAAATGAAAGTGGGCTTGGGTGTGGGGGAAGGGGCACTCACTTTCCTGCCCAATCCCCTCTCTTCCTGTATCTGTAACTCTGGAGAGGGTGACTGTCCTAAAGACCACCCAATCCCCTCTCTTCCTGTATCTGTAAGTCTGGAGAGGGTGACTGTGACCTAAAGATCACCCTATTCCCGATATAGTGCACTGTTTCTGGCCAGGGCCCACAGGGCTCCAGTCAAAAGTAGTGCACTATGTAAGGAATAGGGTGCCGTTTGGGATGCAGGAAGTGAGTGACGGCGATACAGGGCCTCCTTGCCAAACACCTTTCCACTCGCTCCTCTCTCCCACGATGCTAAAGCCACTGGCTGGCCTCTAATTCAATAGACAAAAGAGAAACACTTGGCTTTGAAAACCCCTGTCTCATCTGAAGTATAATCCTTTTACTCCAACGGGTGCCATGCATGAAGAGGCTTCAGGTTGCCATTGTCTAATTGCATCTGTGCCAGACTTTGACGGATACACACAAACGCACACACACAAGCAGACATGTAAACAGCTGTGTGCCTCTCTGAGTTCCCGTGTCTGGCCATGGTACACAACTAAAGCTAAAAAACATACAACAGAATTAACTTTGATGGTCCACAGCAGGAGGTGGATTTCCAAGATATTACCATGGCTTAAGCTGCGTGCTACTATACCGTGTTAAACGTCTCTCCCACTGACTCCGGGTCACTGCCTTGTGGTGTTTTTGCAGTGTTGTCTCTAGTGCGATTTATACACAGGGAACCCAGTCGGTCCCCATTGTAAGCCACTGTGCCTCTGTAGACAGTGGTGCTTGGTCATTTGAAGTACATCAGAGTAGTTTGCTAGCTACTGACGATTCTCCCAGACCAAGATCACCTGCCTTTCTGCATCCGCTGTAATGGTGGTGTTGAGTTACGACAGTAACTTCTGAGGCTCCTTTCTCTTCTCCAGAGAGGGGCTCTTCTGTGTCTGTGGAGCGTGCCAATGATCATTGACTAGTGATTCTCACATTGGTAGTCAGTCATGTGGAAAATTGGCTCTTTTTGATTGGTAGAACACCAATTATATGGCGGCACACTCTTTTTAACACAGGGAATTGAATGAATTACACTATCTCATGCCAAACTTTTAATCCCTTTGCTGCTTGGGTATTATGGTTCCCCAAACTGTTCCCATTTCTGAGGCAGGCCACATTTTGGAGAGACACCCTAATTCTGGAACTTTCTGATTAGAGTTGATGCTTATGGAAAAGCCAAGTGGAGTGAAAAGTCCCCCTACCCACATGCTGCTTTTTCAATTTCTAACTGAAACTACATTTTTTTTAGTCATGGGACCACAGAGCAAGTCAAGAAGAGGGACCCGCCTTGCCTGACTAATGCTATAGTGGAAACACTGGTACATGTCATATAGCGTGTACCCTGTCACCTGATAGTGGAGCTAATCCTAGCCAACAGTCTGGCCTCACCTCGGCTCCTATCACGCACTGCTCCCCGGGCCCCTTTCTCTCTGGCTCAACACTGTGGAGAAGTGTCATTGAGCAATGCTGCCGCCATGGATTCTCCCAGTCAATATGAGGGATGGGCAAATGAATGTGCCATGGCCAGGCATGAAGCTATAGAGACCGTGGCTGTGTTGACCTAGACTTGAGTAAATGGCCTTTGTTAGTTTAATGTTGTCTTTCTATCAGCCACACCTCTTTGCCTGTTCGCCCCCCTTCCTCGTTACAGTTACACAGAGTGAGCAGAGCTGCCAGTGTCATTGAGCACGGCCACTCAAGGTGAAGTGAAAACGGCCTCTCGCTCTCTGTAATATGATTGTTCTGAGAGTGTGGTTATGTATTTGGCTCCTCGTCATCCTCCTGTTAGCTGACACTGGCAGTAAGTACCTAGCTTTGCGGGCTCTGAGCTCTGCATTGACACAGGGCCTATTTTACACAGGTGTGTGGTTTGGCTGGCCAGCCATGCAGAAAGCGAGCAAATTCATCCAGACTCTTGGCGGAGGAGGTGTAAATTGGCCCCGTTTCCCACAGCCCAGTGTGTCAGTGAGAGGGGGTGCACAGACAGTGTCAGACTTGGCTGCGGGTGTTGCGGTGGAAATCGCTCCCAGGTTTGGCTCTGCCCTAGGTTGCCAGGCTTCCACTCTCCATCTAAAAGCCATATCTGCTTTAGGAAGCCACGCTGGAAGTCAAATTCCCTTTTAATCAAATGATACCAGAGGAGGGCTGTAGAATAGCAATGAGGCTGGCTGGCGTTGTGTGTTTAATGATGCAGGAGGAGGATGAGAGGAGGAAGAGATGCACATTGATTTACCCACAAGCTACTTTCTGCTTTCCTGAAGTCTGTTTCTGAAAGGCAGGCTGGGATATAAAAAGGGTGCTTGAGACTCTCCTTCATCTTCCATCCTACATTGATTTTAAACAATCACAGCAGTCATAAGCAGCTGCCTCCAGATGCACCAGTGTATGAGTCATCCAATCTTTACATCGACTCCCATATAAACAACTTAACTAATCCTACCCGTATCTAACTTACAACCCCTATGTTTCACATGACCTGGTATTAGATAGAGGGGTATACAAGAAAGGAATATCAATGAGTAAGCCAGCTAACTTTGATTAACCACCAGAAATAACTAGTTCTTTTTTGTTCATAAAGCTAAACTTAGATATGAATTTTTGGTTGTTGAGTTAAGCTTAAGGGGGCATGGTCTACTTATCTTTCTAATAATAATTTATTTCCAGAATATTTAGGCAAGTTAGCCTGCTAACTCCTTGATCCTGCTTTGAAGTATACCCCTCTACCCAATCCTGGCTGTGCAGTAGTACAGTACCATATTAATGACTTCTGTAATAAGTTCCTCATCCACTCTCCTCACCATCATCTACAGTTGAAGTCGGAAGGTTACATACACTTAAGTTGGAGTCATTTAAAACTAGTTTTTCAACCACTCCACAAATTTCTTGTTAACAAACTATAGTTTTGACAAGTCGGTTAGGATATCTACTGTGTGTGACACAAGTCATTTTTAACAACTGTTTATATACAGATTATTTCACTTATAATTCACTGTATCTCAGTTCCAGTAGGTCAGAAGTTTACATACACTAAATTGACTGTGCCTTTAAACAGCTTGGAATTCCAGAAAATGATGTCATGTCTTTAGAAGCTTCCGAAAGGCTAATTGACAATTTGAGTAAATTGGAGGTGTACCTGTGGATGTATTTCAAAGGCCGACTTTCAAACTTCGTGCCTCTTTGCTTGACATCATGGAAACATCAAAATAAATCAGCCAAGACCTCAAAAAACAATAGTAGACCTCCACAAGTCTGGTTCATCCTTGAGAGCAATTTCCAAATGTCTGAAGGTACCACGTTCATCTGCACAAACAATAGTATGCAAGTATAAACACCATGGTACCACACAGCCATCATACTGTGTGGAAGGATACGCATTCTGACTCCTAGAGATGAACGTACTTTGGTGCGGAAAGTGCAAATCAATCCCAGAACAACAGCAAAGGAACTTGTGAAGATGCCGGAGGAAACAGGTACAAAAGTATCTATAGCCACAGTAAAACGAGTCCTATATTGACATAACCTGAAAGGCCGCTCATCAAGGAAGAAGCCACTGCTCCAAAACCGCCATAAAAAAAGCCAGACTACGGTTTGCAACTGCACATGGGGACAAAGATCGTACTTTTTGTAGAAATGTCTTCTGGTATGATGAACTAAAATAGAACTGTTTGGCCATAATGACCATCGTTTTGCCTGGAGGAAAAAGGGGGAGGCTTGCAAGCCAAAGAAAACCATCCCAACCCTGAAGCACGGGGTTGGCAGCATCATGATGTGCGGGTGCTTTGCTGCAGGTGGGACTGGTGTGCTTCACAAAATAGATGGCATCATGAAGAAAATTACGTGGATATATTGAAGCAGCATCTCAAGACATCAGTCAGGAAGTTAAAGCTTGGTTGCTAATGGGTCTTCCAAATGGACAATCACCCCAAGCATTCTTCCACAGTTGTGGCAAAATGGCTTAACAAAGTCAAAGTATTGGAGTGGCCATCACAAAGCCCTGACCTCAAGCCTATAGAAAATTTGGGGCAGAACTGAAAAAGCGTGTGTGAGCGAGGATGCCTACAAACCTGACTCTGTTACACCAGCTCTGTCAGGAGGAATGGGCCAAAATTCACCCAACTTATTGTGAGAAGCTAATGGAAGGCTACCCAAAACGTTTGACCGATTTTCAGAAATCGTTAACGTTGCGTTATGCTAATGAGCCTGAGGCTTTAGTCACGATCCCGGATCCGGGATGGGGAGTTCCAAGAGGTTAACTGAAAATCACAAATAAAATGAAAATAATGCGTCTGCTCTCAAGCTTAGCCTTTTCTTAACAACACTGTCATCTCAGATTTTCAAAATATGCTTTTGAACCATAGAAATTGACTAATTTGTGTAAGAGTATGCAAAGCTAGCATAGAATTTTGAGTAGCATTTAGCACGCAACATTTTCACAAACATAACCAAATAAATAAAATCATTTACCTTTGAAGAGCTTCTGATGTTTTCAATGAGGAGACTCTCAGTTACATACCAAATGCGCAGTTTTTCCTGAAAGCGTCTGTGTATAGGAGAAATCGTTCCGTTTTCTACATTGCGTCTGGCTACCGAAACGAACCGAAAATTCAGTCACCTACAACGTAAAACTTTTTCCGGATTAACTACATAATATCGACCGAAACATGGCAAACGTTGTTTGGAATCAATCCTCAAGGTGTTTTTCACATATCTCTTCATTGATATGCAGTTCGTGGAAGCTTGCTTTCCTCTCTGTATCCCATGGAAAAATACTGGCAGCTGACTTTTGCGCACCAATTTTGGCGCAGGACACCGGGCGGACACGTGGTAAATGTGGTCTCTTATGGTCAATCTTCCAATGATCTGCCTACAAATACGTCACAATGCTGCAGACACCTTGGGGAAATGACAGAAAGGGCAGGCTCATTCCTCTAGCATTCACAGCCATATAAGGAGACAATGGAAAACAGAGCCTCAAAAATCCTGCTCATTTCCTGGATGCCGTCTCATCTTGGTTTTGCCTGAAGCTCACGTTCTAGGGCACGCACAGAAAATATCTTGGTAGTTCTGGACACGTCAGAGTGTTTTCTTTCGAAAGCTATCAATTATATGCATAGTCGAGCATCTTTTTGTGACAAAATATCTTGTTTAAAACGGGAACGTTTTTCACCCAAAAATGAAATAGCGCCCCCAGAGCATCAACAGGTTAAACAATTTAAAGGAAATGCTACCAAATGCTAATTCATTGTATGTAAACTTCTGACCCACTGGGAACGTGATGAAAGAAATAAAAGCTGAATTAAATCACTCTACTATTATTCTGACATTAAACATTCTTCAAATAAAGTGGTGATCCTAACTAACGTAAAACAGGGAATTTTTACTTTCAATTAAATGTCAGGAATTGTGAAACTGAGTTTAAATGTATGTAAACTTCCGACTTCAACTGTATCTCCCAATAGGGCTCCTCCAATTACTAATTATCATCACTGTCAGTGTGAATGATGATCATGCTCCTCGCTGGACTAATTGTAGCACTAGTAATGATATCCATCATTTAATTAAGGATTACTTGGATCTCCGCTTCCTTCTAGATTCAATGTATTAGCTCTGAATGGCTCTTGGTGCCTCTCCTGTTATTTCTAGAGTACCATGCAGTGTTGAAGTAATGTAATGTCAATGTCCTCTCTGGGAGTCCCCAGAGAAAATGAATGGTACAAAATGCCAATCCACTATGACTGACTTCAGATTTCCCTGTGTCAATGAATAAATATGTTTCATACAAATCCTGCACCACTTTGTTGCAATTCTTTGCTTTGAATGTTGAACTTTCTTTTAAGCAATTGTTAAATAATGCATTTTTGGGGTATTTACCTGCGTTTGTGGTTGGGAAGTTGGCTGTGGTCATTTTCAGTGTGAAACCGTGTCCTGTTCAAAAGGGAAACACCAGAATAGAGGCAGGAAACAGAGAGGTGAACACCCTTCTATCACAACACACTGGCTTCTATAGAGGTCCATTACTTCCATAGCAGCCAATCACACCACTTCCCTGATGAGCCTAATGTCAGGATATCCTGATGGGCCGTCCGATCAGCATTGATCCTCCAACCACTTTTACCTATGCTGTATGCGTAAGTGGCACTCTGAAGTGTGACTCATCTATTTAGTTTAAACTGATTGCTGTTTGATTGCTTTAGGTCAATCAATAACGGATCTATGTGATCAATGTCATTGAATATCCACATTGCACTTTTCTTAAGCTTGCATTTCATGTCCTGGCGTCGAGTTCTTACAACCAAATCCATGCCCCTGTTCCATAACGGCAGGGTAAAATGTGCCAGTAACACCTATTGAACCATCATACGTTGTTTGGCATTTATCCTAATGCATAAGGAATACATATCTACAGTGCTTTGCACCAAAAAGTGAATCTGATATGACAACGTGAGGTATTCTAAAGGATTTGAACATCCCTAAACAAGGCATACTGTAACACACCCGGGTCCTCTGCCTGAGACTGAGGTGGCTACGTTACTGCCTGCAGTGAAAGAAAGATGCAAGAAAATCCCCTCCATTTTATAGTCTTCACTAGGGTTGCACATTTTGGGGAATATTCAGAGGTGGAAACTTTCCGTGGGAATATATGGGAATTAATATTAATACCATTTAAATGTAGATGTGTTTTGCATTGGATATATTTACCATATCATGTGGAGACAAACATAAACCTTTTACCTTATCATTAGTAGACATAATTGCAAGTGATTAAATCCTTCCAATAGATACAAAACAAATAATGTAGTTATGAATTGAACTTTAATTAAATGAGTTGACTCGTCACGTGATGATTTCACTGAACAACAAAAGGGAATATTGAATGATCCCCAATAATCCATCGCATCTCCCAAAAATGTTTTCAACATATGTCTGTAAAATTATAGTCTAGAAACTAAAGCGTCTAAAGCTTTGGTTGTCTTCCTCTCAGGCTTCCATGTCTTCTCCCTGGACCTCCTCAATGTCCACCTCTTGAACATCAGCCTCTGAGGCCTCATCTTCACTGTCAATTTCCAACCTGGCTGAGGATGGCTATTTGTCAAGCTCAAAAAGCCTCAAATTTGACTGGAGGGCCATACATTTTTCAACCCTTGTGTTGGTCAGCCTCTTGCGTGCTTTGTGTGTGTGTGTGTTCCCAAACAAGGACCCGTTGCGCTCTTAGGCGGCTGATATTGGTGGGATTTGGAGGATGATGGAGGCAGCAGGGGAAAGAGCCTCAGATCCACAGTCCCTTCCACCTGGTGGCTGATGAGATATGTTGGCCCGATTGCCATATGGCATCTCCATCCCAAAGCCCTTGCTTGGAAGTGTACTTCGCCAGACTGCCAAGAACCTTGCCCTCACCCAGGCCAAGGTTGCGATACACTGTCGTGATGACACCATAGGCCTTGTTGATCTCTGCACCAGACAGGATGCTTTTGCCAGTATACTTGGGGTTCAACATGTACGCTGCGGCATGTATGGACTTCAGGCAGAAGTCTTCACGCTTTTTGATGTATTTCAGAACTGCAGTTTCCTCTGCTTGGAGCAACTGTGAAGTGGGCAGGGCAGTATGGATTTCTTCTCTTACATCTACAAGCAGAGTCTGGACATCAGACAGGATGGCATTGTCGCCCTCAATCCGTTCAATGGTTACTGCTATAGGTTTCAGGCTGCTTTTCCACTCTCTCCCAAAATACATCATCCAGGAGGATCCTCTTGATGGGCCTGTCCATATCGGCAGACTGTGATATGGCCATTTCTTGGAGAGACTCCTTCCCCTCCAGAAGATTTTCAAACATGATGACTACACCACCCCAACGGTTGTTGCTGGGCAGCTTCAATGTGGTGCTCTTATTCTTCTCACTATTCTTGGTGAGGTAGATTGCTGCTATAACGTGATGACCCTTCACTTACCTCAGCATTTCCTTGGCTCTCTTGTAGTGTATCCATTGTTTTCAGTGCCATGATGTCCTTGAGGAGCAGATTCAATGCATGAGCACCACAGCCAATGTGTGTGATGTGAGGGTAGGACTCCTCCACTTTTAGACCAAGCAGCCTTCATGTTCGCAGCATTGTCTGTCACCGGTGCAAATATCTTTTGTGGTCCAAGGTCATTAATGACTGCCTTCAGCTCATCTGCAATGTAGAGACCGGTATGTCTGTTGTCTCTTGTGTTTGTTCTCTTGTAGAATACTGGTTGAGAGGTGGAGATGATGTAGTTAATTATTCCTTGCCCACAAACATTCAACCACCCATCAGAGATGATTGCAATAGTCTGCTTTCTATGATTTGCTTGACCTTCACTTGAACTCTGCATCCAGCAAATGAGCAGATAAAGCATGTCTGGTTGTAGGGGTGTATACTGGGTGAAGAACATTCAGAAATCTCTTCCAATACACATTGACTGTGAGCATCAGAGGTGAACCAGTTGCATACACAGCTCGAGAAAGACATTCATCAGCATTTCTCTGACTACGTTCCTCCATTGAGTAAAAACAACTTCTGATTCCAGGAGGACCATGAGCTGTTGCTATTGATAAGGTGTCTGATTCATCATTTTCACCTCGAATAGAAGTAGAGGGACTTTTGCTTATTGTGAGCTTTGAGGAAACTTTATGCACTTGGCCAGATAATTCTGCATCTTTGTTGCTTTCTTCACATATGATTTGGCACAGTATTTGCAAGTGTACACAGCTTTTCCTTCTATATTAGCTGCACTGAAATGTCTCCACACATCAGATGGTGTCCGTGGCATTTTCCTGTAAAGATTTGAAAAATATGAGTAAAAAAACAAAAACAAATATACAATTCCATGTACAGAAATAGTTAAGCAGTTAGATTAAAACTTCTTGGCGCATTGATCCCTTCAGCGGGATCATTTTCATCAACATCCGCGGAATTGCAGAGTGCCAAATTCTAATTAAAAATAATTAATTTTCATGAAATCACAAGTACAATATAGCAAAACACAGCTTAGCTTGTTAATCCACCTTGTCAGATTTCAAAAAAGCTTTACAGCAAAAGCTATCCAAGCGTTTGTTAGGACATCTCTCTCAGCAGACAAAACATTACAAACCGCTAGCAGCAAAGTAGAATGGTCACGAAAGTAAAAAAAGCAATACAATTAATCGCTTACCTTTGATCTTCGGATGTTTGCACTCACGAGACTCCCAGTTACACCATACTTGTTCCTTTTGTTCGATTAAAGATGATTTTTATATCCAAAATACCTCCATTTAGTTGGCGCGTTTTGTTCAGAAATCCACAGGCTCGAGCGGTCACGACGGGGCAGACAAATTCCAAATAGTATCTGTAAAGTTCGTAGAAACGTCAAACGTTTTTTATAATCAATCCTCAGGTTGTTTTTACAATAAACAATCGATAATATTTCAACCGGACCGTAGCTTTTTCAATAGGAGAGAGAGAAAAAATGTTTGCTCCAAGTAATTGCGCATGCAAAACTCTGGCACCCAGCCATACAATGAAGTGATGTGATCTTTCTCGCTCATTTTTCAGAATAAAAGCGTGAAACTGTCTAAAGACTGTTCACACCATGTTTAAGCCATAGAGAAAGGAATCTGGTTGATATCCCTTTAAATGGACGGAAGGCATGCAATGGAACAGAGGTTTCAGGAAGAACAGCACTTCCTGGTTGGATTGTCCTCTGGTTTTTACCTGCAATATCAGTCCTGTTATACTCACAGACAATATTTTGACAGTTTTGGAAACTTTAGTGTTTTCTATCCTAATCTGACAATTATATGCATTGTCTAGATTCTGGGCCTGAGAAATAGGCAGTTTAGTTTTGGATAATTTTTTCATTCAAACATCAAAATACTACCCCTTACACTCAAGAGGTTAAACCTGATGGGGCTACGGGTTCCCAACTGGGAACCCCCCCTCCCCCTTCAGCCCACAACGGTGGCGCAGGGAAAGCAAAAATATTCTTAAAAATATTTAACCTCCACACATTAACAAGTCCAATAGCTTAAATGAAAGATAAACACCTTGTTCATCTACCCAGCATGTCAGAATTTTAAAATGTTTTACAGCGAAAACATAGCACATATTTATGTTAAACCACCACTAGGGAAACATACAATATGTAGCCACATGGCTATGCAAATTAGCACAATCACAAACGCAGGATTAAAAGAAAAATAATTCACTAACCTTTTGAAAATCTTCATCAGATGACAGTAATAGCACATGTTACACAGTACATTTATGTTTTTTTCAATAATATGCAACTTATATCCATAAATCTCCATTTACATTGAGCCATGTTCAAAAAATGCAGCAGAAATGACCGGAGAAATTATAAATATCTCCAGCAGCTAACGCCAGATAACAGCAATAAACATCATAAACTTTGACTAAATATACATGTTCTACATATATTTAGAAAGATACACTTCTTCTTAATGCAAACGCTGTGTTACATTTATTTTTAACGTTACAGAATTCGTTCACTATTCAATAATCTGAGACGGCGCTCAGCCATTAGCATTATTTCTCTACTATGTTGGATTCGACAAAAATACAATTTTATAACATAAATATTCCCTTACCTTTGATGGTCTTCGACAAGAATGTCGTGGAAGGAGTTATACTTACCTAATATAACGTTTGGTTGCAGTTGGTGTGTCTTTGTATTAGCAAAAGCTAACATCTTCAGGTGAATTACCCCAAAAAGGACTTCTGATCACGAAAATTGCGCATCAAAACTTCAAATTTACATATTATATGTCGACTAAACTGGTCAAACTAAATGCAGAATCAAGCTTTAGGATGTTTTTAACGTACAAAACAATTGGCGATTAAATCAAACGTAACGAACTCACTTCAACCAGTTTGGAAAAAAACGTCCGTTTTTCCAGAGCGCGCTCCTGAAAACTCGTGACACCTCAGTATTTGGCCCACGAAGCAGTCAAAGCTCGTGCTATTTTCTCCGTTGCACCGTCTCACTGTAAGACGGGAGTGCGCTGAAGAGATAGAAACTGTTCCCAGAGCCATAGCTGGTTGGCAAGGGTGGGGGCGATGACGTCAAAGTTGGAGGAATTTTCTAAGGAGGGAGAGAGAGTTTGGGAGAATGGCTGCCCTGTGAGTTCTGCTTTACATACAGACATAATTCAAACGGTTTTAGAAGCTTTAGAGTGTTTTCTATTCAATAATAATTATTATATGCATATATTAGCAATTTTTGACAGTTTTTTTTTAGTTTACTTTGGGCACACAATTCATCCAAAAGGGGGCAGTATTTCCCATAGTCCCATCAGGTTGTAATAACCAAAAAAATCATGTATGTCACAAGAAATATATATTCACCCCACCCAGTGTTGTAATCAAAACTTATCAGAAAGCATATAGTCCTTGGCTCAGACAGTGTAGTAGTTTGGGCTCAATAGCATCTTATTAGTGTGCAAGGCTGTGCTGGCAGCAGGCAACATTTTCACAAGAATAAGAAAAGCAACCAAATTAAATCATTTACCTTTGAAGAACTTCAGATGCTTTCACTCAGGAGACTCCCAGTTAGATAGCAAATGTTCCTTTTTTCCAAAAATAATATTTTTGTAGGTGAAAAATGTCACGTTTATTCATCCTGCTTGGCTGAGAAATCGACAGAAAAATACTTCAACTATAATGCATTAGCATAACGCAACTTTTTCTATTCATGAAAATCACAAATGAAATGAAATAAATATATTCAAACACAAGCTTAGCCTTTTGTTAACAACACTGTCATCTCAGATTTTCAAAATATGCTTTTCAACCAAAGCTACACAAGCATTTGTGTAAGAGTATTGATAGTGTAGCATTCAGCAGGCAACATTTTCACAAAAACAAGAAAAGCATTCAAATAAAATTATTTACCTTTGAAGAACTGTGGATGTTTTCAATGAGACTCTCAGATAGCAAATGTTCATTTTTTTCCAAAAAGATTATTTGTGTAGGAGAAATCGCTCCGTTTTGTTCATCACTTTTGGCTAAGGAAAAAAGACATTCCTTCACTACAACGCAAAACGTTTTTCCAAATTAACTCCATAATATCGACAGAAACATGGCAAACGTTGTTTAGAATCATCCTCAAGGTGTTTTTCACATATCTATTCAATGATAAATCATTTGTGGCAGTTGGGTTTCTCCTCTGTAGCAAACTGAAAAGTACTGCAGCTGGAGATTACGCAATAATTGCAACGGAGGACACCAAGCGACCACCTGGTAAATGTAGTTTCTTATGGTCAATCTTCCAATGATATGCCTACAAATATGTCACAATGCTGCAGACACCTTGGGGAAAACGTGGAAAACGTAAGCTAACTACTAGCTCCTCCACAGCCATATAAGGAGTCATTGCCATGAGGCGGTTTCAAAAAATGCGGCACTTCCAAATTAGATTTTTATCTGTTTTTTTTCTGTAACATAAGTTCTGTGGCACTCACAGACAATATCTTTGCAGTTTTGGAAACGTCAGTGTTTTCTATCCAAAGCTGTCAATTATATGCATAGTTGAGCATCTTTTTGTGACATATCTTGTTTAAAACGGGAATGTTTTTCATCCAAAAATTAAAATAGCGCCCCCTATATCCAACTGGTTAACCCTGTTGTTGCTGACGCTATGGAGGAAAGGGGGAGAGAATGGGAACCAAAGAGAGAAATAACATGAGGTTTTGCTTGAAATCCAGTGTGTGGCAGTCCATTGCTATCACCACGCCGACATGCTCTCTTCCTCTCCTCCGGTCTGCTGGTTGTCATGGTAACCCCGTACCCGTCGACTCACCAGGTGTACCTGTCGTTGTTTCTCAGGGAACGCAGCCGCGACCACCACAAGTCACGCAGCAAGGATGGCAGCCGCTCGGAGAAGTCTGTCACCATCAACGCACCGCCAGCCGAACCACTGCTGGGAGACTCGTCTGTACTGGGGGAGGAGGTCCAGGTAGGCCAATCCCAGCCCACACAGCCCAGACAGGGAACAAACAACATTGCTGGAAACCCTCCAAATATGAACTTGACCTTTTTCTCTCATGACAACTCCTTAACTTTTACATTTCTGTATTCCTATGTTTTTTTCCCCTGATTTTGTATTTATTGTGCAATTCCTCATTTTGATGGTAATTTAATCATAAAGGCACAAGCACATACAGTATGCACCGGTGGACAGCTCAGCTCGCGTGGCTGTTTATCAGTGCTTGTAGTTGGATTTATGGTAAACAACTTCTTTGTAATACAAATGTATAAATCCCCTCATGGGAGCGAGTCTATCTACTGTCCGGATAAGCCCTGTGCCTTTCTGGTTGAGCTGAGGACTTCACAGGCCTGATTGAGGCTTTCAGATTACACACAGTATGTTTATGTCCCTTTGTGTTGTACAGCAAGCTGATCAATGTGCACATAGTCTCTGGTGTTAAACACTGGGCACTCTGGCTTTAAGGGTTTCAGGCTTTGGCTGATAAAGTACTGCTGAAAGTGGGCTTTGAGTGCTAGGTCTGCTTGGCCCTTGAAGAGATGGAGGGAGGGATATAAAAATAGATGTTAACAGCAAGACAGACAGTTGGACAGATCCAGATATTATGGCTTATACACAGACTGGAGGACAAGAGATTTTGCCGTTCACGTGCAAATTCTATCTTCACTACAGTAGAGTATAGCCCAGGGCAACACTACCACTACCAGCCCTTCTCTCACCATTACAATAACCCTTACTGACCCACTTGACAAACTCCCTTCCTCGGGATGAACAAGACTTGTGCGCACGACACAGGGTGTGTATTTAGTACTGTTCATGTATGTACGCACGTGTGTGTGTGTGTGATATATTAAGCGCCTCAACAGGATTTGCCAGCGAACAGCAGTACTCACTCAGTATATGTGTTCATGTTGTGGCCCAGCCTGCCTGCGGTAATGCTGACGGGCATACTATAGTCATCAGTCAGAACAATACAGGCTCTCTGGGAATCTCCTCAGAGATGGAGAGGAGCTGCTGTGTTAAAAGCTATGCCCTGCCGGTCTCACAGTCCCCACAGTACAGGGCTGCGCTCATTACCACTCACTAAGGTGGCTAAGGCGGTGTGTGTAACATCTGTGCGGGGGGGAGGAGAGCAAGCAGAAGCCAATGCAACTCGGCTATAGCCAAGACTAGCTGATTTGTAGCAGTCTCCCATATCTATCTTGACTGGAGTAGCCTAGAGAAGCTAGCTAAGCTAGCCAACTATAGCTGGCTAGGCTAATTGAGGCCACATGCTATGCTTTCTCCCCAACCCCATTCAGATAAAACAACAGCCTACCTGTTGGTAGTTCGTTGTAACCTACCGCTTTTAATTCTGTTATTTTAATCCATCTTGCATTGCATTAGTGAAAGGCATAAACAAGCTACATACGCGAAGGCTACCGGTCTTTTTGTGGGTCGCGTCACAAAAACTACATTGAGAAGTTAGTTTTATTAAATGAATAATTTGAAATGTCATGGTATATCCTTGTATGTAGCATTGTCACATCACATGGATATTAACATTTTATTTAGTTTTTTTCAGTGTTAAAATAGGCCGATAATAATTTTTTGCTTGCTAAAATGAATTCTCGTACAAGTATTTGATTACTAACGTCCGTTAGTATTCGAATATTCAAGTAACCGTGCATATCCCCAGTACAGACCGGCTGCACAACTTTTTAAAAATGCATTTGACTGTCCTTTTGAATTTGGAAGTTTATTTTCTGGAAATATGTATCCAAACATACTCACATGCTTTTCACCTTGTGTAATTGGTTAGTGTGTGTGTGTCTGGGGGTTGCCTGTAGCGCTGTGTATGTGTGAGTATTTTCTATGTTTTGACACTGTGTGTGTATGTACTGTGTGGTGTCTTTGACACAGTGTGTGAGCCCAGATGCAGGAGCTGTGTTTGTCAGGAGGGTGCCAGCCCTCAGCAAGCTGTGACCTCTCAGTGTAGCTGTGTTACTCTGCTATAACCTGCCTTCCAGAAAGAACTGTGTGTGTCAGGGTGCATGTGTGTGTGACTGTGTGTGTTTCGGGTTGTTTGCCGTTGAGCTTGTCAGGAAAACTTGTTGTGTGACACAGTAAATACTTTATACGGTGTGTTTGGGTACAGTATTTGAATTGGCAAATCGGGGCGTTGGTCTCAATATGCTCCATTTTCTCATTTGCCTTGACAGTTTTATGAGCTTGCAGCTCTAGGTAATTCTGCAGTGATGTTTGAACAGAGCAGTTTGCTACAATATTGAACGGCTGCCATTGAGGGAACCAGTCCAAAGCTCCAGCCTCCAGGCTATGCTAGTGCGCTGACTCTCAACCCTCTCCAGTCGAGAGAACAGTAGCGGTCTCTATTCTTCTTGACTACTCGCATACACGTATGATACATTATATCAGTGTTGTAACGGTAGACCATAGATGTGGAATGGTGACTTCTGAAGTACTCATCTCGGGTATAAGAGTTGTGCATCTGAGGAATGCACTCTAGGTCCTTTCTGCTCCACCATTATGTGAAGTGGCACCCAGGAGAAACATGATATGTAAGAGCCAAGAAGCATTCTTTGAGAATGAACAGCCCTCCACCTCCCACCTCTCCTGCTGACACAGACAGAGGACTGTTTGAAAAGAGAAAGTGGATCTAACTTTATTTATAGTTCATGCGATGTCAATGAAATCAGATTCCTTAGAACCCAACAATTAGACATGGTACTTGTGTGTGTGTGTGTGTGTGACTCATTCCAGGCCTCCACCTCAAAGCTTGTTTGTGTTATGTAGGCTAATTCTGTTTTGTAAAGGCACATTACACAGTGTGCTGCACATGTACTCCCCAGTGCATGTGTTCACATCTGTGTGATGATCGTGTACTACCTGACCTCGGCTTTGAAGTGAATGAGAATCCGGCTTAGTGGCACAAAAAAAAACAAAGTTTTCGGCTGCCAATTGGTCTTTGTAGTAATTTACTGCAGTCAGAATCCAAAGGGGGACAGGCGTATGGGACATCAAACTCAACTCTGTCAGCCTCTGATCCCCCAACCCCATAATATGTGCACCTCTACATCCCCACCCCTGTCTACCCCCCTCTCTCCCTCCAGTTTAACTCTGCCCAATTAAAGCAGTGCCTGTCCTCTGAGATGGTTAGGTAAAGAGGTAACAACCGGACTACAGTGCATTTCTAAGCAGACTGCAGGTAGGTCTGTGTTGGGGAAGTACGAGGTACAGTAGTAGCGATGTCGGGACCTTGGATGCAGCACGGGGCTTGTTCTCATGTCTTTTTCCACACCCCCCATTGTTCCATGGTGAGTTAAGTCTGCTTCTTTACGAGTTGTGGTCTCTTAAACAAAATTATTCCATGTTTCTGTGTGTTTTCTGCTCATGCAAGTTCCTTGCTCTGGCACGGTTTTCTTGGGGTTGAGGCGAGTTCTAGGCCATCTATGCAGGAGACAAGTGGTTGAAGACGTCTAGGGTTGCAAAGGGTCGGAAACTTTCCGGTAAGTTTCCGGAATTTTTCCAGAAATTGTCCATGGGTAGTTAATTTTGGGAATTTTGCTTAAATTCATTCAAAAAGTTAGCTTATAACAGTGAACTTTTTTTGTGGGATACACATATGGCAATTCTAGGTCTTGTGGCATATTTTGGTTAAACTATCCCCAATTCAAAGCCAACCTCTGCATACAGCTGATTCTCAAGACCTTGCACACTAATGAGATGCTTTTGAGCCCACACTACTACACTGTCTGAGCCATGGACTACATGCTTTCTGGTAAGTTTTGATTCCAATACTGGGTGGGGTGAATATATTTTATACGACATGCATTATTTTTTGTTAACTAGTAAATAGTAGCCTACTGCAAAGTGTGTTTAAATAATTTCTAGTTCGTTTTGGGGTTTTAGCTTGCTTGAGCCTGCTAACTGAGTGTTAATTCACCTGTTTCCATACATGTTTCATTTTAAAACATTTATCTTACAAAGGAGTTGTTTCATCTAACTGCTTAACTATTTATCTCTACATGGAATTGCATTTGGGGTTTCTTACTCATTTGTTTCATTTTAAAACATTTGTCTTACAAAGGAGTTGTTTCATCTAACTGCTTAACTATTTATCTCTACATGGAATTGCATTTGGGCTTTCTTACTCATTTTTTTAAAGATCTTTACAGGAAAATGCCACGAGCACTATCTCATGTGTGGAGACATTTCACTGCTGCTAATTTAAAAGGAAAGCTGTGTACATTTGCAAATACTGTGCCAAATCATATGTGAAGAATGCAACAAAGATGCAGAATTATCTGGCCAAGTGCATAACGTTCCCTCAGCGCTCATAACAAGTAACCTCTGACCAAAGTCCCTCCACTTCTATTTGGGGTGAAAAATGATGAATTAGACACCTTATGGACAGCAACAGCTCATGGTCCTCCTAGAATCAGATGTTTTTTTTACTCAATGGAGTAACGTAGTCAGAAATACTGATGAATGTCTTGCTCGAGCTGTGTATGCAACTGGTTCACCTTTGATGCTCACAGGCAATGTGTATTGGAAGAGATTTCTGAATGTTCTTCACCCAGTATACACCCCTACAACCAGACATGCTTTATCTATTCTTTTGCTGGATGCAGAGTTCAAGTGAAGGTCAGGCAAATCATAGAGAATGCAGACTGTATTGCAATCATCTCTGATGGGTGGTTAAATGTTCGTGGGCAAGGAATAATTAACTACATCATCTCCACCCCTCAACCAGTATTCTACAAGAGCACAGACACAAGGAACAACAGATCCACCGGTCTCTACATTGCAGATGAGCTGAAGACAGTCATCAATGACCTTAGACCACAGAAGATATGCACTGGTGACAGACAATGCTGCGAACATGAAGGCTGCTTGGTCTAAAGTGGAGGAGTCCTACCCTCACATCACACACATTGGCTGTGCTGCTCATGCATTAAATCTGCTCCTCAAGGACATCATGGCACATGACACTACAAGAGAGCCAAGGAAATGGTTAGGTATGTGAAGGGTCATCAAGATATAGCAGCATTCTACCTCACCAAGAATAGTGAGAAGAATAAGAGCACCACATTGAACCTGCCCAGCAACACCCGTTGGTGTGGTGTTGTCAAACATGATGACAGTCTCTTGGAGGGGAAGGAGTCTCTCCAAGAAATGCCATATCACAGTCTGCCGATATGGACAGCCCCATCAAGAGGATCCTCCTGGATGATGTATTTTGGGAGAGAGTGGTAAGCATCCTGAAACTCCTGAAACCTATAGCGGTAGCCATTGCATGGATTGAGGGAGACAATGCCATCCCGTCTGATGTCCAGACTCTGCTTGCAGATGTAAGAGAAGAAATCCATACTGCCCTGCCCACTTCACTGTTGCTCCAAGCAGAGGAAACTGCAGTTCTGAAATACATCAAAAAGTGTTTAGACTTCTGCCTTGAAGCCCATACATGTCACAGCGTACATGTTGAACCCCACATATACTGGCAAAAACATCCTATCTGGTGCAGAGATCAACGAGGCCTATGGTGTCATCACGACAGTGTCTCGCCACCTTGGCCTGGATGAGAGCAAGGTTTCTTGGCAGTCTGGTGAAGTACACTTCCAAGCAAGGGCTTTGGGATGGAGATGCAATACGGCAGTTGTGGCAACAAAATCATTCAATCACAAAATCTATCAATGTATTTATTAAGCCCTTTTTACATCAGCCCATTTCACTAAGTGCTGTACAGAAACCCAGCCTGAAACCCCAAACAGCAAGCAATGTAGATGTAGAAGCACGGTGGTTAGGAAAAACTCCCTTGAAAGTCAGGAACTTAGGAAGAAACCTAGAGAGGAACCAGGCTCTGAGGGGTGGCCAGTCCTCTTCTGGCTGTGCCAGGTGGAGATTATAACAGAACATGGCCAAGATGTTCAAATGTTCATAGGTGACCAGCATGGTCAGATAATAATAATCACTGTGGTTGTAGAGGGTGCAACAGGACAGCACCTCAGGAGTAAATGTCAGTTGTCTTTTCATAGCCGATCATTCAGAGACAGCGGGTGCGGTAGAGAGTGAGTCCAAAACAGAAGGTCCGGGACAAGGTAGCACATCCGGTGAACAGGTCAGGGTTCCATAGCCCCAGGCAGAACAGTTGAAAGCATGACCAGGTGGACTGGGGATAGCATGAAGTCAGCAGGCCAGGTAGTCCTGAGGCATGGTCCTAGGGCTCAGGTCCTCAGAGAGAGAGAATAAGAGGGAGCGTACTTAAATTCTCACAGGACACAGGATAAGACAGGAGAAATACTCCAGATATATCTCATTAGCCACCTGGTGGAAGGGACTTTGTGGATCAGAGGCTCTTTCTCTGTTGCCTCAGATCTCAACTGGTCCTTGTTTGGGAACACACACACCAAAGCACACAACAGGCTGACCAACGCAAGGGTTGAATAATTGGTGGCCACCTGGGAAATTGAGTCTTTTTGAGCCTGACAAATAGCCATCCTCAGCAAGGTTGGAAATTGACAGTGAAGATGAGGCCTCAGAGTCTGATGTTCAAGAGGTGGACATTGAGGAGGTCCAGGGAGAAGACATGGAAGCCTGAGAGGAAGACAACCAAAGCTTTAGTTTCTAGATTATCATTTTCAGATGTATGTTGAAAATATTTTTGGGAGATGCGATGGATCATTGGGGATTATTCAATATTCCCTTTTGTTGTTCAGTGAAATCATCCCATGTGACGAGTCAACTCATTTAATTAAAGTTCAATTCATAACATTTTATTTCTATTGGAAGGATTTAATAATTTGCAATTATGTCTACTTATAAAGAAAACTGGTTATGTTTCTGTCTCCCTTATGATATGGTATTTAAATCCAATGCAAAAACATCTACAATTAATTCCCATATATTTCCTTTAATTCCTGTTAATTCCCATGGAAATGTTCCACCTCTGAATATTCCCCAAAATGTGCAACCCTAATGATGTCGCTTCTTCACACAGGAAGTGAGTTACTTTGTCCACTCCAGTCCTTTTGGACTGTTTTACTTGAATCTGAAGAGTTTCTATGTTTATTTTAAGGACGTCTCCGTCTTTTAGTAGCAAGGGGTCTTCTAACGTTGGTGTGACTGTGTGGTTGTATTGTCATCCTACATAGAGGCTGCTAAAACCCTGCAATCCAATGTCTATGAACAGTTCATCCGTACAAAGACTGTCATCGTCACTGTGTGTTCATTTGTTGGCCCAAACCGCCCAGATCCCTCATCAGGCCCTTTGCTGACGAGGGATCAGGGAAGTCGTAACACCATCACTGCAGTGCTCAGTGGCTCAGAAGGAATGGACAGAGTGGTTTTCACTGGAGCAAAGATGAGCAGAGAGAGAATGAGAGAAGTTGCCCCAGGGAAGTGAAGGAATAGAAAAGAGCGTTTAAAGATGGGTGGCAGGCAGGAGCCCTCTGAGCCTAATTGGTTTATTATTTTGTTTGCTCTCTCTCTCTCTGGGGGCATGGTTGTTTGTTTAATGGACCCCCCCCTTCATCCTCCACTGGCCCTTTCACCCCCCCCCCCCCATCTCGCTGCTATTAGGACATCCCATGTGATGTCTCTCTGTCTCTGTGTTTGAGTGTGATGCTTTTCAAAGCCTGTACTTAAACCCAGAGACACACAGCCCATACAGTATAATCTCTCTTGGGAGTGATGGAGATCTAGTGGTGAGGCTGCAGCAGTGTAGGTTGTCTCCGAGTGGAGAGATGCACGAGCTGGATCTCTATGGCCAAGCTTCTCCCTGTCCTGGCCGGGCGACGCTGTTACATGTTAAAGTTTGCCGTGTCAACATGAGCTCTCCGCTTTGATGGAGACTGTCGAGGTGGTGATGGTGGTGGAGACCTCCAAGGAAGAGGAAGACTCCAACTCTCCACCTGGGGACACTCCTGCTCTCAGCCCTGGGCCATGCACAGAGTCAGGCCAGGTAAGACACAGTAACCACGGACTGTGTGTTGGATGGCCAAGGGCTGTAACAGGTCCTTCTATATAAGTGGATATTTGAGGTCTGGATCCAAGGAGTTGACATGCATGCAACTGGCAAGCCATTCGTGTTCAAGTAGTGTGCGTGCATTTGTTAAATACAGAGAGAGAGTGTTTTTGGTGTAGCTGTTGTTGTCTGTGAGACCACTGTTTTAGAAGTGATTTAAAAATGGCCATCTTTTTGGAGGGAGAAATCTGCTCTGTGATGATGGCGGTGATGACAAAGCTGGAATCTTATGGTCATTTTACATGAATTTCAAAATGAGCCGCATCTCACAATGTGATAGGAGGGTTAGAGGACAAGTGTTTAGTTTAAATAGAAGTCATCATTTTACCTGGAGAACTCCTATTTATCCCTACGGACTCTTTCTGGCAGTCTGAACTCTCACCTTGTTCCTGACTGTTCCACCTACTTCCTCCATGTTCGTGTAGAACATTGCTACTGCCCACCTTCTCTGTCTTGACATGTAATTGGCAGCTTTGTTTGCTTTGCATTGCTTGTCACGTCTGTGGTTGGGGCTGAATGTTAACAGCTTCTAGGAATGTCCCCTGTACGTTGCTATATTTACAGAACCACACACCACTCATTTCCCGGGAGTCTGTTGAGTGCTTATGCTCCGTCTCTGAGCAAAGGGCCCTGTTTGATCTACCCCACAGACCACAGCAGCACACAGCCCTTTTTATGGACATGTGATTTAACATTGGAGACAATAGCTTGTATTTATAGTCACGCATAGTGTTACTGTATTTCACTTAATTTGTATGTGGAGAAAGATTCCCACCGGTGACACGTTAGTAACACACACACACACACACACACACACACACTGAATGGTTGGCAACATTAATATTTCTACACTTTGGTTTGAGTGGGAAGTGGGGATAAACCTACTCAGTTGCACAACTGAATGCATTCAACCAAAATGTCTTCTGCATTTATACCCAACCCCTCTGAATCAGAGAGGCTGCCTTAACCGACGTCCAGGTCATCGGCGCCCGGGGAGCAGTTGGTGTTAGGGGGTTAACTGCCTTGCTCAAGGGTAAAACGACAGATTTATTTCACCTTGCCCGGCTCAGGGATTCTAACCAGTGACCTTTCGGTTATTGGCCCAACACTCTTAGCTGCTAGGCTGCCTAGCGTGTGTATAGATTGGGTAGATGTCTTATTGCCCGGTTTCTCAGCACTCAGAATGTTTGTTTTTAGGCACCTCTGTCTTTCTGTCTGTCTTTGTCTCTGTCACTCCTTCAGTCTGTTTAGATTTCACAGGAGTGCTCATTGCCATTGGGATGTCAGTGTTGCTTACTCCCCTCTATCCAGTGTACTCTCTTTACCGTCTCCCCTCTCCTCTCCCCTCTTTCTGAATGCGTATCAGCGTGTGGGAGAGAACATGTCAAATTGGGTGTTTCAATGGCTATTCAGCTGACTTTTCACTGTATAACCCCTCCCCCACCACCATAGAGGTGTTGGTGAATCACCGCAGGTTTCTGATTAGGGTGGATGTTGTGGATAGGCCTGAGAGGTGTGTGTGTGTGTGGGGGATGTAATACTCTACAATCCCTCTCCCTTCTCTCTCATTCACCTTTTCTCCTGTCTCCCTTCGGCTCTCCTCTCTCGCTATTTTGTCTGTGATGGTGAATGTGTTGAATGGTAGTGGTGCCAGCAAGGTGCAGGCATCTCTCTCTGCTTTTAGCAGCGCCCTGATGATTCTCTAGTCCTATCAGGAGATTTGGGTCAGTGTTATACTCAGGCAAGCTCAGGGAAACCCAAGGCAGGCAAGGGTCCAAACTTCTCCATCCAAAATTGCCAAACTCTATATAAAGCCAGCCCTGGTTGGTACGGGACAACCAATGGAAAACCCTTAATGGAGTGTTTCTCTAGAAACACTTCATCAAAATGAGATGATTGATTTAAAATGGGATTCTATTCTTAAAGCCATCTCTCTGTCTGTCTCTCTCAATTCAATTCAAGGGTTTTATTGGCATGGGAAACATGTGTTAACATTGCCAAAGCAAGTAAGGTAGATAATATATAAAGTGAATATATAGATAAATAGATATCTATCCATCTATCCATCTATCAATAAACAATAAAAATTAACAGTAAACATCACACATACAAAAGTTTCAAAACAATAAAGACATTACAATGTCATATTATATATATATATATATATATATACATACATACAGTGTTTTAACAATGTACAAATGGTAAAGGACACAATATAAAATAAATAAGCATAGATATGGGTTGTATTTACAATGGTGTGTGTTCTTCACTGGTTGCCCTTTTCTCGTGGCAACAGGTCACAAATCTTGCTGCTCTGATGGCACACTGTGGAATTTCACCCAGTAGATATGAGAGTTTTTCAAAATTGGATTTGTTTTCGAATAATTTGTGGATCTGTGTAATCTGAGGGAAATATGTCTCTCTAATATGGTCATACATTGGGCAGGAGGTTAGGAAGTGCAGCTCAGTTTCCACCTCATTTTGTGGGCAGTGAGCACAGCCTGTCTTCTCTTGAGAGCCATGTCTGCCTACGGCGGCCTTTCTCAATAGCAAGGCTATGCTCACTGAGTCTGTACATAGTCAAAGCTTTCCTTAATTTTGGGTCAGTCACAGTGGTCAGGTATTCTGCCGCTGTGTACTCTCTGTGTAGGGCCAAATAGCATTCTAGTTTGCTCTGTTTTTTTGTTAATTCTTTCCAATGTGTCAAGTAATTATCTTTTTGTTTTCTCATGATTTGGTTGGGTCTAATTGTGCTGCTGTCCTGGGGCTCTGTAGGGTGTGTTTGTGTTTGTGAACAGAGCCCCAGGACCAGCTTGCTTAGGGGACTCTTCTCCAGGTTCATCTCTCTGTAGGTGATGGCTTTGTTGTGGAAGGTTTGGGATTCACTTCCTTTTAGGTGGTTATAGAATTTAACGGCTCTTTTCTGGATTTTGATAATTAGTGGGTATCGGCCTAATTCTGCTCTGCATGCATTATTTGGTGTTCTACGTTGTACACGGAGGATATTTTTGCAGAATTCTGCGTGCAGTCTCAATTTGGTGTTTGTCCCATTTTGTGAAGTCTTGGTTGGTGAGCGGACCCCAGACCTCACAACCATAAAGGGCAATGGGCTCTGACTGATTCAAGTATTTTTTTTAGCCAAATCCTAATTGGTATGTTGAAATTTATGTTCCTTTTGATGGCATAGTGTCTCTCTCTCTCTGTGTGTGTTTTTGAAGTATCCATTGTTTCGCATTCTCACCATGGCGTGGCAAAGGACCTCTTCAACACCCTTTAGTGTTAATGAGGGCTCTCTTATACACACACACACTCTCACTCTCACACAGTTGAGAGCTGCATCAATTCCCTCCTCCTCTACCCCTTTCCCCACTCATTACTGTGGCAGGTTTGGGTTTGTAGGTCAGGTAATAACACCGGTGTGTTCTCTGTGGACACAACTCTTTCTGGTTCAGTGGAGAGGTGGAGACTTTGCTATGGGCTGTGGCGGTAGAGTTAAGGTGCATGATGCTCAACACCACCCGGAAACTACACAATGGGGTCAGCTGACTCCTATATCAAAATCACAGGAGGGAACTGTTGAAATGGCACTGAAATATGTTCCAGTGTTGAATGGTGCAATTCAAGCCAGCCATGTGACCTGAACATTCAATCAGATGTGGATGTTTGTTTTCCACCTAAATGGAAATGTGCAGTTACATAACAACCACCCTTGTCTTGACCCTGTGACCTCCTCGCCCCAAAGGTCATACAGCAGCTCTACACTGATTTACAGCCTACCCATTGGTCCATTATAAGGATTATTCTCTGGAGACCAGACTCACTGGACTAATGGGTGTTTACAACTGTCAGGATGTGTTGTCGGTCAGGATAGTATCAGGAATGTTATCCGTTAGGTGGGTCAGTTTTACTGTTTCAGATAAGAACCTGGACATTTGACTGTGTCGTCAACCCCTCCCTTGGACTGCTTGAATTGGCAGAAAGTCATGATGTAAGAGGTTTTATTACTAAAAGGATGGAATTCAGCCTGTAGGAATAGAGGAGCGACGGAGGTGTAGTTTCTATGGCGTACACATCACCAAACACAGACACAACCTATTCCCCCTCAGGAGACTGAAAAGATTTGGCATGGGTCCTCAGATCCTCAAAAAGTTCTACAGCTGCACCATTGAGAGCATCCTGACGGGTTCCATCACTGCCTGGTATGGCAACTGCTCGGCCTCCGATTGCAAGGCACTACAGAGGGTAGTGTGTACGGCCCAGTGCATCACTGGTGCCAAGCTTCCTGCCATCCAGGACCTCTATACCAGTTGGCGTCAGAGGAAGGCCACTAAAAATTATCAAAGACTCCAGCCACCCTAGTCATAGACTGTTCTCTGCTACCACACGGCAAGCGGTACCGGAGCGCCAAGTCTAGGTCCAAGAGGCTTCTAAACAGCTTCTACCCCCAAGCCATAAGACTCCTATATACAGGTACCCACTGTATATAGCCTCCACATTGACTCTGTACTGGTACCCACTGTATATAGCCTCCACATTGACTCTGTACTGGTACCCACTGTATATAGCCTCCACATTGACTCTGTACTGGTACCCACTGTATATACCCTCCACATTGAATCTGTACCAGTACCCACTGTATATAGCCTCCACATTGACTCTGTACCAGTACCCCCTGTATATAGCCTCCACATTGACTCTGTACTGGTACCCCCTGTATATAGCCTCCACATTGACTCTGTACCGGTACCCACTGTATATAGCCTCCACATTGACTGTACCGGTACCCCCTGTATATAGCCTCCACATTGACTCTGTACTGGTACCCACTGTATATAGCCTCCACATTGACTCTGTACTGGTACCCACTGTATATACCCTCCACATTGACTCTGTACCAGTACCCACTGTATATAGCCTCCACATTGACTCTGTACCAGTACCCCCTGTATATAGCCTCCACATTGACTCTGTACTGGTACCCCCTGTATATAGCCTCCACATTGACTCTGTACTGGTACCCACTGTATATAGCCTCCACATTGACTCTGTACTGGTACCCCCTGTATATAGCCTCCACATTGACTCTGTACTGGTACCCCCTGTATATAGCCTCCACATTGACTCTGTACCGGTACCCACTGTATATAGCCTCCACATTGACTCTGTACTGGTACCCCCTGTATATAGCCTCCACATTGACTATGCACCGGTACCCCTTGTATAAAGTCATGCTATTGTTATTTTACTGCTGCTCTTAATTATTTGTTACTTTTATTTCTTATTTTTGTAGATATTTTTCTTAACTGCGTTGTTGGTTAAGGGCTTGTAAGTAATCATTTCACTAAGTCTTCACTTGTTGTATTCTGCGCATGTGACAAATACAATTAGATTTTATATGTCTCACTTGGTGCTCTCTGACTTCATTCAATTTTGACCTCCTTTTGAAGTTGAACACAATGTAATAACCATGGTGGTTTGTCTGTAAGGGGCTTGGGATAGGGACATCAAATACACTTCTAATGTATTGAACCCACAACAGCAACATTTAACTAAATGTAGTTTGTCTCTGGACACTGCAGTAGCAGCTGGCCTGATTACAGTGGGATATTAACTGTGGATGCTGCATCTTTCCGACTGGGGATAGAGTGTCTCTGTAAAGCTTGGCCTTCTAGTGTTCTGCCTCCTTCTGCCCATCCTGTGCTGTTTTAACTCCTAGGGCCATGGGACAGAGACCCCCCCCCCCACACACACACACTGTGCAGTCCCCTATACAGATGGATGGTAAATGCATCCTGTATGAATTCCCTTTTTCTCCCCTCTGTGCTATTTTTAGCTGCCTGCTGATTTAAATTGGAGTCTGCTGAGGAAATCAAATCAGGCTCCATCTGTTGTCGTTGGGGAACTAGGGAAAGAGCAGCAAGATGGATAGATAGTCTCTGGTCTTGTCTGTCCAGTCTCCCTGTTGGTTTGTATTGGGTAGCCCTCTCTGTCAGCTCAGTTAGCAGTCTACACTGTGGGCCTGTGTTGGTACAGTGTTATAAAGGCTCTTATCTGTGTTGTTTTAGTAGCTCTCGCCAGTCACAAATGACCTTTATTATCTGTGGTTGCCAGAAAACACAGACGTCAGCGCCTCGCCTCGCGTACCCCAGGCAGTCAGTCCATTCTGTTTTCTTTTTCCATTTCCCATCTTTCTTTCTCTTGTTCTCTAACTCTTTGTTTGCTCGTCCTCCCCTCCCTGGTTGACTTTTGAACGGAAATGAGCACAGCTTTAAGCTGTCTATAGAAATGAGCCTAGAGTAGACAATTCCAGCCTGACTTGCCAGATTTATAACTTTTCCTGTCTCTAATCAATTTGACTCTAGTAACATGCTCATATGCTACAGTATTTAACTCCTCTCTCTGACTCCTCTCTCTTTCTCCCGCCCACCCCCCCTCCTCCCAGGATGACAACTGGGGTGAGACCACCACGGCCGTCACGGGGACGTCGGAACACAGCCTGTCCCAGGAGGACATTGTCCGGATCACCAAGGACCTGGAGGACAGCGTGGGCCTGGACTGCCGGCGCTACTTCAGCCTGACCCTGGCTGTGGTTCTGGGCCTGCTGGTCTTCCTCACTCCCCTGGCTTTCCTGGCTCTCCCCACCTCCTCTGGCCTGACAAGCTCCTGGTGTGCGGCACGGCCTGCGAGGGCCTCTTTATTTCCGTGGCGTTTAAGCTGTTGATACTGCTGTTGGCCGTGTGGGCGCTGTTCTTCCGGGCTCCGCGTGCCGGCCTGCCCCGGGTGTTTGTGTTCAGAGCTCTGCTGGCCGTGCTGGTGCTGCTGTTCGTCGTGTCCTACTGGCTGTTCTATGGCGTAAGGATACTGGACTCCCAGGTACAGCAGAGAGAGAAAGAGAGACTCAGTGTTTGTAATGAGTCTAATTACTGGCCACCACATCTGCCTCTTCAAGTATTCAGTTTGTTTGGCATTGCTTTCATCTGTGTAGATCTCTTGTCATGAATGTGTGTGTACCACAGGAGGTTGGTGGCACCTTAATTGGGGAGGACGGGCTCGTGGTAATGATTGGAGCGGAATAAGTGGAATGTTATGTAACACATGGTTTCTATGTGTCTGCTATTCCATTCGCTCTGTTCCAGCCATTATTATGAGCTGTGCTCCCCTCTGCAGCCTCCACTGGTGTGTTCCTACAGTCGTGGCCAAAAGTTTTGAGAATGACACACACTAATTTTCACAAAGTTTGCTGCCTCAGTGTCTTTAGATATTTTTGTCAGATGTTACTATGGAATACTGAAGTATAATTACAAGCATTTGATAAGGGTCAAAGGCTTTTATTGACAATTACAATTAGTTGATGCAAAGAGTCAATATTTGCAGTGTTGACCCTTCTTTTTCAAGACCTCTGCAATCCGCCCTGGCATGTTGTCAATTAACTTCTGGGCCACATCCTGACTGATGGCAGCCCATTCTTGCATAATCAATGCTTGAAGTTTGTCAGAATTTGTGAGTTTTTTTTTGTCCACTCGCCTCTTGAGAATTGACCACAAGTTCTTAATGGGATTAAGGTCTGGGGAGTTTCCTGGCCATAGACCCAAAATATCAATGTTTTGTTCCCCGAGCCACTTAGTTATCACTTTTGCCTTATGGCAAGGTGCTCCATCATGCTGGAAAAGGCATTGTTCATCACCAAACTGTTCCTGGATGGTTGGGAGAAGTTGCTCCCGGAGGATGTGTTCTTAGGCAAAATTGTGAGTGAGCTCACTTCCTTGGCTGAGAAGCAACCCCACACATGAATGGTCTCAGGATGCTTTACTGTTGGCATGACACAGGACTGATGGTAGCGCTCACCTTGTCTTCTCCGGACAAGCTTTTTTCCGGATGCACCAAACAATCGGAAAGGGGATTCATCAGAGAAAATGACTTGACCCCAGGCCGGCAGGCCAATCCCTGTACCTTTTGCAGAATATCAGTCTGTCCCTGATGTTTTTCCTGGAGAGAAGTGGCTTCTTTGCTGCCCTTCTTGACACCAAGCCATCCTCAAAGTCTTCGCCTCACTGTGCGTGCAGATGCACTCAAACCTGCCTGCTGCCATTCATGAGCAAGCCCTGTACTGGTGGTGCCCCGATCCCGCAGCTGAATCAACTTTAGGAGGCGGTCCTGGAGCTTGCTGGACTTTCTTGGGTGCCCTGAAGCCTTCTTCACAACAATTGAACTGCTCTCCTTGAAGTTCTTGATGATCCGATAATGGTTGATTTAGGTGCAATCTTACTGGCAGCAATATCCTTGCCTGTGAAGCCCTTTTTGTGCAAAGCAATGATGACGGCACGTGTTTCCTTGCAGGTAACCATATTTGACAGAGGAAGAACAATGATACCAAGCACCACCCTCCTTTTGAAGCTTCCAGTCTGTTATTCGAACTCAATCAGCATGACAGAGTGATCTCCAGCCTTGTCCTCGTCAACACTCACACCTGTGTAAACGAGAGAATCACTGACATGTCAGCTGGTCCTTTTGTGGCAGGGCTGAAATGCAGTGGAAATGTTTTTGGGGGATTCAGTTCATTTGCATGCCAAGGAGGGACTTTGTTATGAAGAGTGATCAGATGAATTGCATTCTGGAGTATATGCAAATTGCCATCATACAAACTGAGGCAGCAGACTTTGTGAAAATTAATATTTGTGTCATTCTCAAAACCTTTGGCCACGACTGTTAGTGTATTGACACTAACAGCTGCTGGTTTGTCTGGTTGTTCCCAGGATGAGAACTACCAGGGCATCGTGCAGTACGCTGTATCTCTAGTGGACGCTCTGCTCTTCATCCACTACCTGGCCATCGTACTGCTGGAGCTCAGGCAGCTGCAGCCCGCCTTCTCTGTCTGCGTCACGCGCTCCACCGATGGAGAGACACGCCACTACAACTTGGGCCAGCTCAGGTGAGATGCGGAGGGAGAGGGCGGGTGAGCGAGAGGGGGCAGGGGAAGGGAGACTGATGGGGGGCGGGGGAATAATTCCTTGAAAGTAAGACGGGACAACTCATTGGGTAGAGCAGGATGAGAAGGAGAGAGCAGAGAAAAGAAAGTAAGAGGTGTGTGTGTGTGTGATGACTAATAGAAGTAATAAGCCAGAGAGAACAGCTCAGACTAGAAGAACCTGGTCTGTAATGACTGTCCTTTTGATGTGCCGTCTGACTGTACCAGGAAGAGGTTTTACCTCATGACGAGTGACTGTCAAAATCCTCTCTCGCATATCCCCTTTTGTGAGGGCCTCAAACATAACATATGTTGGTATGATGCCGGGGCCCTCTGTTTCACCTTTGTCTACCTAAGTACAGTGGCAGATGATGGACATGTAAAGTGCTTTAGCCTCTGCTTCACTAGTGTTGTTAGAGGCTGCCCTGGGGCTGTTGTCGCTCATAAAGCGCCTTGCTATTTTCCTCAGCTGGCCAACGCATCATCACTCTCTCTGTTGTCTGTATGCACTTGTAAACAAACAGCTAATTAGTGCTCCCTACAGGCCACACTGAGCATCTGGTCAGAGAAGATTCATACCAAACACACTCATAATACACACACACAGAGATTCTCAGGTTCCAGTGGAGACTGGGTGTGTTTCCAGCCATTTTCCCATGCCTGTCCTCCTCCATTCCCAGGCAACTGGTGAGGACATTCCTCTGTGTCTGGCAGGCAGGCTGTCTGGCAAGTGTCTAATGAACCTGTCCAGGAGGCTTGTTCTCCTGTCTGACTCTGACCTGGCTGTTCTTTGATGCCAATCTCAGGGCAGAAGAATCCTGAGAAATGCTCAAGATCCTAACACCAACATTACCAGAGATTCACCTCTGCAAAAATCTTGCTATTCTCCTCATTAATTGTCCCCCATCTCCAGTGTGGTCTACCATAAGAAGTTGCTACTTATGGTAGAGAAGAGCCACAGGCAACCGAGGCACAGTCAGGCTCATATCTAGGCCAGTGTTTGGGCTTTATTGGTTTGTCTCCTCTCTCTGCTGTAGTTTAATAATTGATCAAAGTACCGAGCACCGGAGACCCTGACTGCTCAAAGTGCTGCCTTAGTCACAATGGGAGTATATAGTGTAGTTAACTTTAGGAAGTTGGTTTGGTGGTTTGTACTTGTTTTGTTCTAATGCACAACTGCGCGTGTCTGACGAAACGTCTTCATACAGTATGTATAAATGAATCATAGCTTTAAGTGGATTTAAAACAAAGTTGTTTTAGTGTGCCTTTGTTTTGGCGATGTCAGAATGTCTGTCTGTGTGCCATACCAGCGGTCTGTCTGTCTGTGTGTCTCTGTCTGTCTGTGTAACATGCCAGCGGTGTGTCTCTGTCTGTCTGTGTAACATGCCAGCGGTGTGTCTCTGTCTGTCTGTGTAACATGCCAGCGGTGTGTCTCTGTCTGTCTGTGTAACATGCCAGCGGTGTGTCTCTGTCTGTCTGTGTGCCATGCCAGCGGTGTGTCTCTGTCTGTCTGTGTGCCATGCCAGCGGTGTGTCTCTGTCTGTCTGTGTAACATAGCAGCAATATGGTTATACATCCATGTATTTGACATCGTAGTTGTGGGTTTGTGAACCCACCTGCCTCCTCCATATGTTCACATCCACTAACACCCTTCGTCCTGCCGTGGTCGTTTTCTCTGTATCAGTCTTATGGGATATCCAGCACCACTGAGATGAATCCCAGGATTTAATCCCTCTATAGGGGACACACAGCTGCTGCTAGTCTACACAATACTCCCTGCAGTGGTAAAGCTGCTTTATATTATATATATATATATATATATATATATATATATATATATATACTGCTCAAAAAAATAAAGGGAACACTTAAACAACACAATGTAACTCCAAGTCAATCACACTTCTGTGAAATCAAACTGTCCACTTAGGAAGCAACACTGATTGACAATAAATTTCACATGCTGTTGTGCAAATGGAATAGACAACAGGTGGAAATTATAGGCAATTAGCAAGACACCCCCAATAAAGGAGTGGTTCTGCAGGTGGGGACCACAGACAACTTCTCAGTTCCTATGCTTCCTGGCTGATGTTTTGGTCACTTTTGAATGCTGGCGGTGCTTTCACTCTAGTGGTAGCATGAGACAGAGTCTACAACCCACACAAGTGGCTCAGGTAGTGCAGCTCATCCAGGATGGCACATCAATGAGAGCTGTGGCAAGAAGGTTTGCTGTGTCTGTCAGCGTAGTGGCAAGAAGGTTTGCTGTGTCCGTCAGCGTAGTGTCCACAGCATGGAGGCGCTACCAGGAGACAGGCCAGTACATCAGGAGACGTGGAGGAGGCCGTAGGAGGGCAACAACCCAGCAGCAGGACCGCTACCTCCACCTTTGTGCAAGAACTGAAAACTGCTGTTCACAAATGCTCTCCATCCAACCTCACTGAGCTCGAGCTGTTTTGCAAGGAGGAATGGGAAAAAATTTCAGTCTCTCGATGTGCAAAACTGATAGAGACATACCCCAAGCGACTTACAGCTGTAATTGCAGCAAAAGGTGGCGCTACAAAGTATTAACTTAAGGGGCTGAATAATTTTGCACGCCCAACTTTTCAGTTTTTGATTTGTTAAAAAAGTTAGAAATATCCAATAAATGTCGTCCACTTCATGATTGTGTCCCAATTGTTGTTGATTCTTCACAAAAAAAATAGTTTTATATCTTTATGTTTGAAGCCTGAAATGTGGCAAAAGGTCGCAAAGTTCAAGGGGGCCGAATAGTTTCGCAAGGCACTGTATAATTGTGCCTTCAGAAAGTGTTCACATGCCTTTACTTTTCCACTTTTTTTTGTTACAATTGGGATTTAATTGTCTTATTTAATTTTTTAATCTTTACAAAATACAAAGTGTCAAAGTGGAAGAAAAAGTATATATATATTTTTTAAGATGAATTAAAAATAAAACCCTGTCTTGATTACATAGATATTCACCCCCTGAGCCAATACCTTTTGGCAGCGATTACAGCTGTGAGTCTTTCTGGGTAAGTCTCTAAGAGCTTTCCACACCTGGATTGTACAATATTTACCCATTTTTATTATTTTTGAAATCCTTCAAGCTCTGTCAAGTTGGTTAATGATCATTGCTAAACAGCCATTTTCAAGTCTCGCCTCGTAGTTTTTCAAGTAGATTTAAGTCAAAACTGTAACAAAGCCACTCAGGAACATTCAATGCAACTCAAGTGTATATTTGGCCTTGAGATTTAGGTTATTGTCTTGCTGAAAGTGAATTTGTCTCCCAGTGTCTGTTGGAAAGCAGACTGAAACAGGTTTTCCTCTAGGATTTTGTCTTGTGTTTAGCTCTATTCCATTTATTGTTAACCAGAAAAACCCTCCCTAGTCCTTGCTGATGACATGCATATCCATAACATGATGCAGCCATCACCATGCTTGAAAATATGAAGTGGTAATCAGTGAGTGATGTTTTCAGTTGGATTTTCCCCAAACAAAACGCTTTGTATTCAGGACAAAATTACTTTAGTTCCTTATTGGAAATCGGATGCATGTTTGGGAATATTTTTTATTCTGTACAGACTTCCTTCTTTTCACTCTGTCAATTAGATTAGTATTGTGGAGTAACTACAATGTTGTTGATCCATCCTCAGTTTTCTCCTATCACAGATATTAAACTCTGTAACTGTTTTAAAATCACTATTGGCCTCATGGTGAAATCCCTGAGCAGTTTCCTTCCTCTACGGCAACTGAGTTAGGATGGACGCCTGTATCATTGCGATGACAGGGTGTATTGACACACCATCCAAAGTGTAATTTAATAACTTCACCATGCTCAAAGAGATGTTTTTGTATTGTAGGGACCTTACAGATAATTGTATGCGTGGTACAGATATGGAGTAATCATAAAAAAATTGACATTGTGGGGTATTATGTGTAGATCAGTGGCACACAATCTAAATAGTATCCATTTTAAATTCAGGCTGTGACACAACTAAGTGGAAAAAGTCAAGACTTCTGCATACTTTCTGAGGGCACTGTGTGTGTGTGTGTATGTATGTGTGTATGCATGTATGTATGTGTGTGTGTGTGTATGTGTGTGTGTGTGTGTGTGTGTGTGTGTGTGTGTGTGTGTGTGTGTGTAATATATATGTATGTATGTATATACTGCACTGGAATGAGGGAGAGGACATGTCCATAATGTCCTGTCACTTAGCCTGACATTTCCCCTGCGTCAGCACTGGGTGTGTAAAGTTGCATACCTCTCTCACCTCCCCCCCAATGTCACTGCTGTTAGGACGTCCCATGACAGTTTCTATCTCCTCGCTCTCCCTCTCTCTCTCCCCTACTCACTCTTACATGTGGAACGGTACACAGCAGTAAACCTTTCTCAATGTGTAGTATCAATAGGGGAATAAAGAGAATGGGTTAGAAGAGAAGACTGTCTGTCTACAGAGGGGGACAGTAGCCTCAGTGTGCTGCCTGGCCGCCCCAGGGGGAAATAGGAAGCACATGCTTCCAGGCCAGCACGTGGTACTTCCTCACTGACTCGTTCTGCAACAGTGAAGTTAGCGCCCTCGCTCGTCTTAACAAATGACATGAGTCCCTGGTAGAGGAAGGGAGGGGCAGGGAGGAAGATGTAAAAGGAGAGAGCCCTTTCAATTCAATAGAATTGAAAGAGCGACAGGATTCAGTGTCAAATAGGAGGGCAGGGGAGGAGAGAGGGAGGGGAGACTCCCCCATTCCTGACATATGGGCCGTTTTTTTCTGGGAACTGTAGACTAGTCAGTTGAGCCGTGAGGAATGACCCTGTGCTTCTGTAGGCCTGTGAAAAGCTGCTTGCATCTGCTGCTGCTCTGATAGTGGGCCCAATGCAGTTACAACGCAGAGGAACTGGGCTCTGACTGTGTCTCAGCAGCGTACTAACAGGGCTAGATTGGATCAGTAGGCTACAATGAGCTACAGCAGAAAATGATCCCTGGCATTTCTAGATCAAAACCATAACGGTCGACCTGTATAAAGGCACGTAAACAAAATGGATACACATGCTTAATGAATTGGTATTGTGTATCTGGCTAATCAGCACTGGTACATTGATCACTTGACTACATGTCTGTGTAGACAATGACTTAGAGATGTGTTCAGGCCATACTCGGTTGCTACATAATGGATTGCTAAAGCACAAGAACAGAACACGTATGTAAAGTCTCAACTGGTGAAATATTGCCGTCTTTGAGAGGCAAGACATGGCATGTTGTGCCGGGACATGGCGTCCATGCTGCAGCAGCAATAGGAAGTAGTCTGTGTCTCTCTAAACTCAGCCTCTCTCTCCCAGCAGTGCTGTGAGGTTCTGTTCTGGTTTTATTTGACAGAGCCTAGACAGCAGGGATATGTCCCTGTGTTCAGGGGGGGGGGGGGGGTTTAATGATAACATGATGGCTCAAAGTAACACAGTCACACTCACATTCCTGGCGCTAGTGACTCCACTCCTCTCTCAATCTTCCTCTTTCTCTCCATCTCTCTTTCTATCCCTTTATCTCTGTGTCTGTGTGTCTCTCGGTCTCTGTCTCTCTGTCTCTCTCTCTCTCTCTCTGTGTGTCTCTCTCTCTATCTGTGTCTCTCTCTCTGTGTCTCGATCGATTTAAAAAATAAATACAAAATCTGGGTTTATTTATCTAAGACATGCATTATTCACTTTGTTTTTTAAATGTTTAAATTGTGGATTTTATTAGCTTAATATTTTTTTTTATCCTCAATGTCCAGGTTCCAAGTAAATCTCATTCTCCTTATTCTTTCTCTCTGTGTGTGCCTGCGTGTTTGTGTGTGCCTGTGTGTGTGTGCTCAGTATTCAGCGGGCAGCATTGGCCATAATAGAGAACTACTACAGGGACTTCTCTGTCCACAACCCGGCCCTGCTCACTGCCTCGAAGTCCCGGGCCGCCAAGCACCTGGCCGGCCTTAAGGTTTATAATGTGGATGGTGAGTTCCCGGCATCCCCCGCCACTGGTGAGTGCATGGAGACTCCTTGGGTTTATCTATCCATTTCTTCTATATCTGTTTCTCTTATCTGTCCTTTGGGCTTGATGTTTGACTCTCTCCTCTCCTCGGTTGCTCTCTAACACCCAGAGGTCTTTAAAGCCAAACTGAAAGCTTACCTTTTGGACAGTAAGTTCAGTAGTTGTCTCTCACTAAAACCCTGCATCTCTGAACACTGGACTCACTGACTAACCCGCCTCTCTCTCACTGGAGCTGCACACCAAATCAATCCCCTTGCTCTCCACTGTAGTCAGCATGCCTCATTGGTTTAGAGACACAGCTGTGAAATGATTAAACTTGTTTGTGTAGGCCACACCCAAAACATGTGATGTCACTATCGATGTTGACCTAGTGACTATTTATCACTGCTTCTATTTATTAGTGTGTTATACATTTTCACTTTTAGCTGAACACTTGCTTTGACTGTTTCTGATATGGAATAATAATTTTGTTAAATTTGTAAAATCAGCTCTGGGCAAGAGCGAAATCTAATAGGATATCTGGAGAGCGGGAAACTAAATAAATGCATTTGTTTGAACATGTTTTGAAGTGAAGAGGCATCAGACCTGCTTGTGACTACTCATGAAGCAATCTCCTTCTCTGTGTTCCCCATAAGTGTACCCTCCCCCTCTCTCGCTCTGGCTCTTGCCCTCTTCCTCCCTCTATTCTTTCTCTGCCTCCCTCCTCCCTCCAGTAGAGCTCAGAGATGAGACAGCCAGCAGTGTTAAATCAATAGCTATACTGCCCACTCTGTCGCTCTCCTCTTCTCCTCATTGAGGAGCTGGTCTCTGGGGAGTGTCATCACAGTAACTGCAGCAGGGACAGTGATTTGGGGTAGTCTAGGAGAGAGACTGTCCTCCCTCCATTATCCATGACCAAGGTCCATCACCTAACCACTAAGCATGGTAGAGGCTGTTAGAACACACACTTCAGATGAGGCAGCAGGAGACATGGCTTTGCTGAAATGAATCATGATAGTCGTAGACAGGCACCCTTAATTCCAAATGTTTAGCTTTTCAGTGATATAATTTATACTGAAATGCCCATTTACAGCCCCACAGGGCTCTCTTTTACATCAAGTAAGCGGTGTTCTTTTGATCACCAGATAATTATTCTTTGTGGTATTAACCCCCAACATTACTACTTCAAAAGAAAACAAATCTCTTTTGGGTTGGTGAGTTGACGGGTTCATGACATGACTGGCAGTGCAAACATGGCTGCCGTTTCTCAGACTGGAGAAATAGGGCCTGGATATATAATACAGTTCTCCAGTCCTGAATCGCCAGCCTACCCTACATTAATACTGCAGCAGCTCCCTCTCTTAGCCTCTATTAACATGAGCCGTCGCTCTCTTGCATATTAACACTCTCATAATGACATGCGACTGACATTCAACTTTTGAAGTTGGCCGGTGAAGTTTATTAAGACGGACACTCGGCTCCGCTCAACGACACAGAGAGGCGGAGTAGCTAAGAACCCGGAATAACAGAATGTTACAGTGGATGCGTGGGTGTGGTGGTTTGAACTTGGAATATGCTTTTTCAACTATCGTTCTTTTTTTTTGATTACTGTGTTCCGTCCTTTACGATTTTAGGGTTTACTACTATTCAAAGACAGTGTTTGTTCAGTTGTCACGCAGTTTAAGTGTCTATATGTCTGTGTTACGTTGAGTATAGGGCATGTTTTTTTTTACTGTGGAGATATCTTGACACTCTGACTTTGCAAGATTCTGTATCAATAGAAGTAATGAACACCTGTATTAAGCTAACATCCCTCTGTTGTCTGCCTCCCTAGGCCCTGAGAACAACGCAGCAACCGGATTGGCCCACTCCCAGTCTCGGGCTATGATTGCCGCTGCTGCCCGCCGCCGAGACACCAGTCACAACGAGCTGTACTACGAGGAGGCGGAGCACGAGAGACGCGTCCGTAAACGCAAGGCCCGGTGAGAGGCCGGTTTGTTTGTTTTTTGGCTGTTTGGTAAATGAATGGAAGGACATATGGGGATTGTTTTTCTACATATTTGTGGTAAAGGAGCCGTTTGGACTTACCAACCAAACGGATAATAAAGTATGTCCCCCTCTTTTTTGGTTTGATATTAGATCACATTTACATTTGAATCGCTAAACAGACGCTCTTATCCAGAGCAACTAATAATTAGTGCATTAATCTTAAGATAGCTAGGTGAGACACAGTTGTAGTAAGAAAGTTTTCCCAAAATAAAGTACAGTACCAGTCAAAAGTTTGGACACACCTACTAATTCAAGGGTTTTTCTTTATTTGTACTATTTTCTACATTGTAGAATAATAGTGAAGACATCAAAACTATGAAATAACACACATGGAATCATGTATTAACTTCTTGCGTCGAGCAATCCCGTATCCGGGAGCGTAATCATAGCCTCAAGCTCATTGCCATAACGCAACGTTAACTATTCATGAAAATCGCAAATGAAATGAAATAAATATATTGAAACACAAGCTTAGCCTTTTGTTAACAACACTGTCATCTCAGATTTTCAAAATATGCTTTTCAACCAAAGCTACACAAGCATTTGTGTAAGAGTATTGATAGCCTAGCATAGCATTAAGCCTAGCATTCAGCAGGCAACATTTTCACAAAAACAAGAAAAGCATTCAAATAAAATCATTTACCTTTGAAGAACTTTGGATGTTTTCAATGAGGAGACTCTGTTAGATAGCAAATGTTCATTTTTTCCCAAAAATATTATTTGTGTAGGAGAAATCGCTCCGTTTTGTTCATCAAGTTTGGTTAAGAAAAAAACCCAAAAATTCAATCATTACAACGCCAAACGTTTTTCCAAATTAACTCCATAATATCGACAGAAACATGGCAAACGTTGTTTAGAATCAACCCTCAAGGTGTTTTTCACATATCTATTCAATGATAAATCATTCGTGGCAGTTGGGTTTCTCCTCGGAAGCAAATGGAAAAATACACGCAGCTGGAGATTACGCAATAATTGCGACGGACGACACCAAGCGAGCACCTGGTAGATGTAGTGTAAAATGGTCAATCTTTTAATGATATGCCTACAAATACGTCACAATGCTGCAGACACCTTGGGGAAACGACAGAAAGCGTAAGCTCATTCCTGGCCCATTCACAGCCATATAAGGAGACATTGGAACACAGCGCCTTCAAAATCTGGGGCACTTCCTGTTTGAAATTTCATCTTGGTTTCGCCTGTAGCATCAGCTCTGGCACTCACAGACAATATCTTTGCAGTTTTGGAAACGTCAGTGTTTTCATTCCAAAGCTGTCAATTATATGCATAGTCGAGCATCTTTTCGTGACAAAATATCTTGTTTAAAACGGGAACGTTTTTTTATCCAAAAATTAAGAGCACCCCCTATATCCAAGAAGTTAAGCAAATCAAAATATATTTTAGATTCTTCAAAGTAGCAACCTATGCCTTGACAGCTTTGCATTCTCTCAACCAGCTTTACCTGGAATGCTTTTCAAACAGACTTGAAGAAGTTCCCACATATGCTGAACACGTGTTTGCTGATCTTCTTTCACTCTGCAGTCCATCTCATCTCAAACCATCTCAATTGGTTTGAGGTCAAGTGATTGTGGAGGCCAGGTCATCTGATGCAGCACTACATCACTCTCCTTGGTCAAATGGCACTTACACAGCCTGGAGGTGTGTTGGGTCATTGTCCTGTTGAAAAACAAATGACAGTCCCCTTCAGCGCTAACCAGATGGGATGGCATATCGCTGCAGAATGCTGTGGTAGCCATGCTGGTTAAGTGTGCCTTGACTTCTAAATAAATCACAGATATCCACTGGTCTAATGTCCATTGCTCATGTTTCTTGGCCCAAGCAAGTCTCCTCTTCTTATTGGTGTCCTTTAGTAGTGGTTTCTTTGTAGAAATTAGACCATGAAGGCCTGATTCACGCAGTCTCCTCTGAACAGTTGGTGTTGAGATGTGTCTGTTATTTAAACACTGTGAAGCATTTATTTGGGCTGCAATTTCTGAGGCTGGTAATGAACGTATCCTCTGCAGCAGAGGTAAATCTGGGTCCTCATGAGAGCCAGTTTCATCATAGCGCTTGATGGTTTTTGCGACTCCACTTGAAGAAATTTTAAAAGTTCTTGACATTTTCCGGATTGACTGACCTTCATGTCTTAGTAATGATGGACTATTGTTTCTCTTTGCTTATTTGAGCTGTTCTTGACATAATATGGACATGGTCTTTTACCACATAGGGCTAGCTTCTGTATACCACCCCTACCTTGTCACGACACAACTGATTGGATCAAACACATTAAGAAGGAAAGAAATTCCAACAATTAACTTAACAAGGCACACCTGTTAATTGAAATGCTTTCTAGGTGACTACCTCATGAAGCTGGTTGAATGAATGCCAAGTGTGCAAAGCTGTCATCAAGGCAAAGGGTGGCAACTTAGAAGAATCTGAAATATAAAATATATTTTGATTTGTTTAACACGTTTTTGGTTACTACATGTTTCCATATGTTTTATTTCATAGTTTTGATGTCTTCTATTATTGTACAATGTAGAAAATAGTAAAAATAAAGAAAACCCCTTCAATTAGTAGGTGTCCAAACTTTTGACTGGTACTGTAGTTAAAAGCTAATTCAAGACAAGTGCAGGTCATTGTTTTAGTTCTATATATTTTTGTAGTTACTCCTATGCCATGTAAAGCCTTTTTAGATGTTTCCAAAGCCCCTGTAGTAAAAGTATACACTCCATCATTGTGCGCTGAACAACCACATTGTGCGCTGAACAACCACATTTCATGTGCCCTCCTAGACTGGTGGTGGCGGTAGAGGAGGCCTTCACACACATCAAGCGCATGCAGGAGGAGGAGCAGAAGAAAGCCCCCGGGGACGTGATGGACCCGCGCGAGGCTGCCCAGGCCATCTTCCCCTCCATGGCCCGCTCTCTGCAGAAGTACCTCCGCACCACCAGGCAGCAGCACTGCCACAGCATGGAAAGCATCCAGCAGCACCTGGCCTTCTGCATCACCAACAACATGACGCCCAAGGTGACCAAGTGTTCTCATCAGTGGAGGCTGGTGGGAGGAGAAATCGGAGGACAAGCGGATTGTAATGGCTGGAATGGAATAGTTTGGGATTTTATTCCATTCCAGCCATTACGATGAGCCCGTCCAAAATCATCCCCCACTGGTTTTGACCAACTCCTTTGAGTGGCACCTTACTTGTATAGTAGTAACAAATAATTATGTTATTGGGAAAGTGCTAACTCCTCTCCTCATAGGCCTTCCTGGAGAGTTACCTGACCCCCGGGCCCACCTTGCAGTATGGCCGCGAGCGCTGGCTGGCCCGGCAGTGGACTCTGGTCAGCGAGGTGTCGGTCACCAGCGGCCTCAAGGAGGGCGCCATCTTCCTCCTCAAGTGCATAGACTTCAACCTGGTGGTGACGGCCAAAAGGATCCCCTACATCCAGCTTTCAGAGGAGTTCATCGACCCCAAGTCGCACAAGTTCGTCCTGCGGCTACAGTCAGAGACCTCTGTGTAGAACTGGACAACTGTTTTTACCACCACACACCTTTTTTAGTTTTGTTTTCAAAATGTTTTTATTTTGGGTTTGCAGTTTTATTTTATTTTTGGATTTTTATATTATATATGAATACATATGTTACACATGTTGGAATATATTATCCTTTTTATCTATGGTTTACCTGGTTTATGAGTTAATATAAAAAAATGTTTTTAAAAATGTACACCGGTGATGAATTTGACTTGTCTTGCATGCACACACAGAAGATTGAACTGGACTCTGTGGAGATGGAACTGTAGATGAACAATGTGTGCACACAACTGCATATGTGTCAATGTCTATGAACACAATCAGTTGTTCCACCTCTGAAAGACTGATGCAGAGCTCAAGACAAGGAATTGTTTTAATTCCATGACTCCAGACAGAAAGTGGAGACCGAAGGAGGGGGACGGCCATTTTGACATCTCACCAAAGAGTCAAATGACACTACTGTTGCCATGGACATTCCTTCATTCCCCCTCAGCCAAACCACTACAGATGGTGAACTGCCACTATTTAACTTCTGGACAAAATGTTTATTTTAACACAACTGTCTCAGGCCTGTCTGCTGTTCTGAAACTATAGCTACTTAATTTTCTTTTTTAATGTTACATGCACATGTTCTCTACATCTGTATATTGATTATGTATAAACACATTGTGATATAATGGTGTTTTAAGTCTATGCGTACTGGGTCAATCTCCCTCCCATTTCCTTATATCCCGATCTGTGGGTGTACAGAGCAAGACATGCATATCGGTGGCATTCATTGTTATTCTGATATTTTAAAAAACAACCTTGTTTTAGCTGTTATTGGTGATGTATAAATTGGCATTGAATTAGAATTTCTATTTAACGATTACCCCCCCAAGGCTGAAGTCCTTCAATCTCCAGGGGATCTGTTTAGAAAATATATATTTTTAGACCTCAAAGTGTGTACTGTAGTATGGCTTATGCATACAGCAGCACTTTCCCAGGCGCAATGTCGCAATACAACAGCATGTTCTACTGCAGTACATCTCGTCCACAAGCCAGCTCTCTCTGTAACCAGTTTATTCTGTACTATAAAGGACTATGTTATTTCATAAGTACTACTGTCAACACGGGCTCAGAATGGTCCATCCATATCCCAAATGAACTTATGTAACATTTTCAACATACCATTATACACTCATGGCTGGTTTGTAAAGCAGAGCTCTTCAAACGTATTAGGAATCCCATAGGATCCTGATTGCTGATGTAAGTCAATATTTACAGCTTCTGTAATGGATTTTGGAGATGTGCTGCTGTCTCGTTCCACTCTTACATTTTCCATAGGATGGTCCCACTTCCCAGCGTAGTCATATTTCGATAACGTGTCCATTAAGGACCCTGTATTTGCTGAAACTTAAGTTAGCTCTTTATAAAGCGGCACATTCATTCCCCACATATATCTCTTCTCAGGGTTCAGGCTTTCACTTATATCACGCTTACTTTGCATGATAGAGCACTCCGGGAGAGAAGATACACCGATACAACTAATGTATGACACTAATGTATCACACAGCCTCAATCTGCCTGTGTACCTTGTACACGGTATGCAGAACTCTATTCAGAATCGTGCTTCTACACCTGCATTGCTTGCTGTTTGGGGTTTTAGGCTGGGTTTCTGTACAGCACTTTGAGATATCAGCTGATGTAAGAAAGGCTATATAAATACATTTGATTATTCTGCAGCTATTACCAGTCTAAGCGGTTAATTGAGCTAATTGCCTCTTGAGATGGTGAGTATAGTACTAGGGGGTGAAGAGGAGCCTCCCTTGTAACTCACCCGTCTGGTTCATCTTCTATTACAATGTCATCAAGCATGTTATCATGTTGAGCCGTGAATCTGGGGACCTGGTAGCTTTGAGTCTGTTCCTTATTTAAAAGGATGAACATAAAAATCACACATGACATCAGAATCCTATATTCTCCCCAAGTGAATGTGGGTGGCAGATTGAGATCCATCCAGGATGAGTTGTTTCAGAGGTGATCAGAATCCTATATTCTCCCCAAGTGAATGTGGGTGGCAGATTGAGATCCATCCAGGATGAGTTGTTTCAGAGGTGATCAGCATCCTATATTCTCCCCAAGTGAATGTGGGTAGCAGATTGAGATCCATCCAGGATGAGTTGTTTCAGAGGTGATCAGGATCCTATCTACTTAAGATCTCATAAATCCCCATGTAGAATGGACTTCCGGTTTGTGGAGGTCCTCCACAGTATTACAGCTCTGCATGTCATTCATGAAAACAAAACTGTCTGTGGGCGCCCCCTGGCAGACAAACCAGAAGGTGTCAGACTTTGGTATGGCAAGGGGGTACTGTTGGGTGCTGACACATTCACAAACAAACGCATGGTGCCATGGCAGGTTATACACAAACCATTTTTAACGGTCAGCATGTGGCTCATAAAAGCCACTTGGAAATGCAACTGTCTTTGTTTTCTCAGTCATGAAAATATTTTTTCATACTTATTGCACTTGGAGTCTTTTGTACCCATAATTGATGGACTTTGTCTTTACACTGTATGTATTTATGTAGCTAAGCGTGTGCATATGCCATTCCCTTATCACATGCTCAGCCTTCCCTGTACTGACCGCAGATTGACGTTTATTGGGATTAGTCTTGCCCTGGAGGCAGAACTGAGCGATTTCCGTTAGATGTGCCAGTGGCAAAGTCAAATTGTCTGTATGGCAAAAATTAATCAAAACGAAAAAAATAGCTTTTTGTTCTTAATTTAAGGTTAGTGTTAGCAGTGTGGTTAAGATCATGCCTTTGTGCCTGTGCCAGCTAGTGACCACTCAGTAGAGCTGCCTCCGGTACAGGAGTCATCCCAATAAATGCTAACCTGGGTATTGACCTCTGTCATGGTTTGCTGGCCTGGTCACAGATCTGTTTGTGCTGCGAACCTGGCAGTAACTGATCTGAGACCAGGCTAAAGGTTAGCCAGGTTGCACCCATACTGTAGACCTCTGCTTTTTACTGAACTGACAACGCATTGTAATCAATGTGTTAATTTCACTATACAACAGGCATTTGTGTAAAATAAACATTTGTATGAACATGTATTAACTGGCTCTAAGAAGGACTGTTTTTCAAGCATTCCATTGAAATAATATTTTTTGGGACCACACACTGTGGTCCTAGGGTGGTTATAGGTGCGACAATGAGTGCCGTTGGTACTAAGAAATCTCTTGTATTGACTGTCACCCAGGCTTAGAAAGTGAAATGACCATTACTTGTTGCCTCTTCTGTGAAGGCTCAATAAGGAGCTGTCAGTGTGTATAATTGTCCAGACTGGAGTTCCACTACTTTCTAAATGAATACAGTGCAGCCAGACTACCCACAAGTACCACAGTGTGTTATGACCTATTAACTGTCAAACCCCATTTTAAACATTCTGCTCTGTCATCGCCCATTAACAGTTTGATCCTGCTATATGAGCCAAATGTCACCTTTTTGGGTTATTTTGGGGCTGGCTGGTTGTTGTCATGGTGCCCATAGTAATTGGCTTGCTGTCAGGCTCTCAGTGGGGCGCCACACAGCTTTGTGGGTAAATGAATGTGTGCAGCGGCAATGCACACGACCTCATCCCCCGAAAACTAGCTGCGGGCCCACCTGTCACTACTCATCTATCACCGGTTTAACCCTCGCTTCTCCTTTGCTCTCCAGAAGAGCCACAGAAATACATTGTCAAGAGTGTGGAGAGGAAACGAGAAGCATTTGCATCTAAATAGAATGTTTTTTTTTTCTCATACTTTCCCTCATTTGGTTTTGTAATGACTTGGTGATGTGTGCCGGCCTGGCTGTGTGCAGACCGACTGAAGCAGAGGGGAGAGATCAGTGGTATTTTGTTCTCACAGCCTGCTCTGAGTCGGGCCTTTTGGGTTTTGGGCTCTGCTGAACAAGATCAGTTCTGGGTAGGGCAGATCTTTAGTACTACCCTGTGCTCACTGAGTCTGACGAAGCTCTCCTGACCAAGGAGCTTGACTCTGAAACACATCAGGAATACACACTGAAAGGACCTATGCAGCTGTTTTTATCACAATATCAAATTATTTCTGAGTAACAATTAAGTACCTTACTCTGATTATTTTCAATTAAAATGGTCGAAAATCAACAAAAATAGCAAAGGGCAATTTCTCAAACAAGGATTTACTGTAGCTGGAACTATCTGGGGGTGGTCTGAGAGGGGAGGGGACAACAGAAAATTGGCTGTTATTGGCAGAGGTTTGAAACTCTTTCTTATTGGTCTATTAAATGAGAAGTTTGCTTTTTCACAACAAAATCGATTTTTTTCAATGGAAATTCCATGTAATAGAAGGGTCCAGACACTTTTTTGCGATTTCACTTGTTTTTGAGAAAAGTACACAGTATGGGGGCTCTGAAAAAAACAACATTCAGAACTTTAACTGCAACATTATATTCCGTTTTGTTGCGATTCGAGCGATATCTCTCCTTCCATTCCAGCAGGAGGCTACACAGAGAAAGGAACAGCTGGGTAAGGGAAACGTTGCATAAAATGCATCGCATGGTATATAACGTTGTGGATAATGTTCGGAATGACAATTTAACGTGTACAACATCTAAACACCTGCATCACCATACTGAGAGCGTTTCCGTTTCTAAAATTACATATTTGGGTGTTTTTGGAGCATTTGTTCATGTTTTTTTAGAGGCCCTGTACTGCACAACGATGATGAGGAAGTGAATCGTTGCTTGGGGTAAGTTTTTTTTTTAGTGAAATCACCCAAAACAATCTGAAACATTACAATTACATTGAGATTTGGTTGTAAAAAAAGCCAACTTCTTTAAAACTACATCATTTACTGCATCCCACCAAAACAGGCTGAAATTTCAGGTGGTCTTTTCAAGTAGCGTTTACACTAAAATAGCATCTTTCACAATTTCACAGTATTATTCCAACCTCATGTGGAAATGTATATAAAACACAGGAAATCACATTTTTTTTATTTTACTGGGCCTTTAAATGTGCACTAATAGTGGCAGGTGCACATACAGTGCCTTTGGAAAGTATTCAGTCCCCTTGACTTTTTCCACTTTTTTGTTACATTACAGCTTTATTCTAAAATTGATTAAATTGTGACGAAGCAAAAATAGGTTTAGACAGTTTTTTAAATTTTTATTATTAGCAAAAATATCACATTTACTTAAGTATTCAGACCCTTTACTCAGTACTTGGTTGAAGCACCTTTGGCAGCGATTACAGCCTCGAGTCTTCTTGACTCTACAAACTTGGCACACCTGTATTTGATGAGTTTCTCCCATTCTTCTCTGCAGATCCTCTCAAGCTCTGTCAGGTTGGATGGGGAGCGTTGCTGCACAGCCATTTTCAGGTCTTTCCAGAGATGTTCGATCGGATTCCGGGCTCTGGCTGGGCCACTCAAGGACATTCAGAGACTTGTCCCGAAGCCACTCCTGCGTTGTCTTGGCTGAGTGCTTAGTGTCATTGTCCTGTTGAAAGGTGAACCTTTTCCCCAAATCTGAGGTTCTGAGCGCCCTGGAGCAGGTTTTCATCAAGGATCTCTCTGTACTTTACTCCATTCATCTTTGCCTCGATCCTGACTAGTCTCCCAGTCCCCGCCGCTGAAAAACATCCCCACAGCATGATGCTACCACAACCGTACTTCACCGTAGGGATGGTGCCAGGTTTCCTCCAGGCGTGACGCTTGGCATTCTCTCATCTCCACAGAGGAACTCTGGAGCTCTGTCAGAGTGACTTTCAGGTTCTTGGTCACCTCCCTGACCAAGGCCCTTCTCCCCTGTTTGGTCGGTGGCCAGCTCTAGGGACCTTCACCTGAGCTCAATTTCGAGTTTCATAGCAAAGGGGCTTAATGCTTATCTAAATAAGCTATTTCTGAACCTGTTTTCGCTTTGTCATTATGGGGTATTGTGTGTAGATTGAGGAATTGGTTTGATTTGATCCATTTTATAACAAGGCTGTAACGTAACAAAATGTGGAAAAAGTCAAAGGGTCTGAATACTTTCCGAAGGCACTAAAACTCTGCCCCTCAATCAATCGTCTCTTTTTCTTTGATTTTGTACCTGCAATAAACCTCTAAGTCCCCCACAAAAAAATGAACAAGTGTTAGGGCCACACTGTTGAGCGTGTTATAGAGGTAATCTCCATCCAGCCTCATTCTCTACCTACTCTTATCCTCTATCTTAAGGCCATGTCTAGAAATTATTCTAGCTAACCTTAAAATAAAAAAACCTAACCTTTTTCCTAACATTAACCTAATTCTCCTAACCTGCTGCATAAATTCTCCTAAACCAGCTCCGAAAAGTCAATTTGAACAAAAGCTGTATCCCTTCTCGACCAAACCCTTCCTTAATCCCATCTTCCATAGAGCTTGTGCTGGACACTGAATAACCCAACCAATGAACTACATGCCAGCCGCTCTTTGCATTTACTTCAGCCATTATTCATGTTGAACATTACGTTTTGTCATGACACGGGTATCAATAAAACTGAAGGCCCTGGAGACCCTCACTGGGGTCCACAACCATAATTCAGACACTCATTCTGGTCTTAAGTGTTTTCATTCCCTGGTTCCCTTGGTGCAGGGAGAACATGCAGTCATCTGTCCTGTCTCCTGCGGATACAACCTCTTAGCTCCTCCACCACATCCCTTCAGCCATTGCATGGCATGTTTATGCATTTTGCCATAATCCAAACATACCGTCTGCATACCACAGCATATGAGTAGCTGGAGGGGGGTGATTTTAACTGAATCTCTCATTATTCATTTATACCCAGTAACACCGATTCACCCAGAGTGTGTGTGTGTTAAGTGTGTGTGGTTGCGGTTGTGGGGTGGGCTGCCTGTGCTTCTCACCCTGCATTAGAAGGACTAACGATGTTGCATTATTCAGAACGGTTTGAATAATTCATAGTGAGAAGTGAATAGCCAGAGAGGATGCTGGTCAGGACTCTGGCTGGCAGTGTGAGGTCTGACCTCAGTATTTGATTATTTTTTATTTAACCTTTATTTAACTAGGCAAGTCAGTTAAAAACAAATCCTTATTTACAATGACGGCCTACCCCAGTGAAACCTGGACAACGCTGGGCCAACTGTGTGCCGCCCTATGGGACTCCCATCATGGCCAGATGTGATGCAGCCTAGATTCAAACCAGGTACTGCAGTGATGCCTCTTGCACTGAGATGCAGTGCTTTAGACCACTGTGCCACCCAGAAGCCCCTGTAATGACGGGCCTGAAGCGCACTCTCTCACACACGCACACGCTCACACACACACACAGGTGGAAAAAGTACCCAGTTGTCATACTTAAGTAAAAGTATAGATACCTTAATAGAAAATGACTGAAGTAAAAGTGAAAATCACCCAGTAAAATACTACTTTAGTAAAAGTCTAAAATAATTTGTTTTTTAATATACTTAAGTATCAAAAGTTAAAATATGATTTCTAATTCCTTATATTAAGCAAACCAAACGGCACCATTTTCTGTTTTTTAAATTTACGGATAGCCAGGGGCACACTCCCAACACTCAGACATCATTTACAATTTAAGCAAGTGTGTTTTGTGAGTCCGCCAGATCAGAGGCAGTAGGGATGACCAGGTATGTTCTCTTGATTAGTGAATTGGACCATTTTCCTGTCCTGCTAAGAATTTAAAATGTAACCAGTACTTTTTGGGTGTCAGGGAAAATGTAAAAACTACATTCTTTTCTTTAGGAATGTAGTGAAGTTAAAGTTGTCAAAAATATAAATAGTCAAGTAAAGTACAGATAGTAGTATTTTTACTAAGTAGTTTTTGGGGGTGAAGTATTTTACACCACTGCATGTACACACCAGTGGAGGATGGTGGGGGGGTGGGGGGTTAATAGGAGGACTGGCTCATTGTAATGGCTGGAATGGACGAAATGGAACAGAGTCAAATGTGGTTTCTATATGTTTGATATCGTTCCATTTATTCCAGCCATTACAATGAGTCCGCCCTCTTATAGCTCCTCCCACCAGCCTCCACCGGTACACACACACACCCAAAACCTTTAGGTTACATTACATTTATTCATACACTATCACAAAGTTATACCACCAAGTATTTATGGAATCAAGACAACACAACCTGGTCTCATAAGAACCTTTACAATCTGCCATAAAGAAGCTTTAGCTTTTATTTAGAAAATGTAACAAGTCATTCTATGATGTACTGGTGTTGCAGTTTATTTCACAGTCTAATTAAGTATTTACGTGCTATGGTCTGAGAAATTGCATGATAACAATTGGTTATTTTAGTGCTTCTAGTACAAAGAACTGAACACTGCAGATATCACTGCAGATACCTGGTATCACGTAGTAAAGCTATACATGGACATCTTTAAATAAATCCCAAAGAAACTAAGCGTTTACTATTCGATAATTCTCTATAACTACTATTTTACCCTACAATTTTCATGAAAATACAAGATAAAATACCAGACTGTTCAATAAAACATGCAATCTCTGCTGGACTGCAGGTTAGTCACTGTCATCATGGTCGTCATAGTCATCACCATGATCATCGTGATCGTCACTCTGGTGCCTATCCTCCCGGTCAACCCCGTCATAATCATCCTTCACATCATCGTCATCCTCAGTGTTGACCTTCCCAGACAGCACGTCTTCGATCCAGTCCTCCAGTTCCTCAGCTGTGGGCAGGTCTTCATCGTTGGACATGTCCAGCCAGACACTGTCCGCCTGCCACAGTGGGGATCAAAGTTTAACCACTGGCCACCTCATCCAATTCAATTTTGTCTTCAGCTCAAGAGGTAATACAGATTCTATTGTAACGAGATGTCCAGAGGTGTTATCTTACCATTACGTTGAACCAACAGGTGGAACACAACTTAAGTTAAAGGAGAGCTCAACTTACGTCTGTCACGTTCACAACTCCAATCTGAGGCTTAAACAGGTTCACCTTGAAGGTCTTCTCCCAGTATGTGGTCAGCTGGATCGGGGAGACAGACACAAACCATTGGTGCAGTTTATAAAGCTGACCAAGCACACCAGATGAAATAGGTCATCACATACAGTATGATGGTGTGTGGGGGGTCAGAGGTCATACCAGTGGGAAGTCATCAGGGTCTATCCACACTATACTGAGCTCAGGGTTGTTGGTGTTGTCTCTGGCCACATCTTTCAGGATCTCCAGGAACTCATAACCATCTGGAGAAATCACAGATGGACAGCTTAGAGATATTTGTACACACCCATTTGTGTCCCTACCCATGTACTGTGTTAAATATGGAATCCGCATTAGGGGAAACAGCGCCACTGTCTGCCCCAGCACCTTTGTTATTATTTTTATTGTGTGGCCAAAGAGGAAATTGCAGTACATATTCTGCTGTTCTGTTCTTTTCAGTAACATCTTTGTTGTTGTAACATTCCAAACGGACGTTGCAGTTTCACCATTTTAAGGATTCCAGCTTTACAAATGAGAAAATAAAAGATCAACAAACCTGGGTCTTCCTCCTCAGCAAAGGCTACAATGTGGATCCCATCCAGGTTATCCTCCTGGGAAAGGGACGTTGAATTTGTAAAGGGTACACATATAATACCACCAGTATAATTCCTTTTTCTCAGGGAGAGGTACACTAACACTGTAGGTAACTCACCCACGTCTCAAACATGTCCTCTGCACGCAACTTTCTCAGAGTCGCCCTGCGGAAGACAGACCGCAGCCACACAACATTTCAAGAATATCCAACAGTAAACTGGGTCATCCATATGAGATCAGGAAGAATAGCAGTGATGATATGAAAAATGACTGGATTCTAATGATCCATCTGCACCAATGGGAGAAGTTAGAACCACGGAACTAAAGGGTCGCATTGAATGTGGATCTCCTGTTCATCTACCGATCGTTCAGTGAAGTCTGACTGACAACATTTTCACGTGATTCTACATGTAAAATCGGTTTGCACACGGTTCGCTCTCGGGAGGCAAACGCTATTGGTGTGTTCAAGCCCTTAAATGAAATATTTTTTCGGGTTACCTTTTGTGTTGGTGGACAAACTCCACTATCTCCATCTCTGAGAGTTGCCTGCCAGGGAGGATGGCTGGTTCCTCCATGAAGGGCTCATAGAAGTTCACCTCGTTCATCTTCAGAGAAAGGTGCTTCGCCGTCTGCATCACAACACACAACTTATCCATCACTGATGTTGCGTTGAAACGGACCTAGATACTGTCTACACGCACACAGGTTTGGCTTGATTCGGGTTTGTGGAGTGTACTGTACTTACAGCTTTGTCGAATGTGGCAAAGAACTTGATGTAGGGCTGAAACCGCTCTGAGGCCTCCTGGAACGCCTTGTAGTCTGATAGAATGGAAGAAGAGGAAGAGAGAGAGAAAGAAAGAGATTACAGTTTGGTAGGATTGCATTCAAAACTCATCTTCCTTCAGAAAGCTATGTGATCAGGAAAACAAGGGTTGACATTCAATTTCAATTTCCCAGCGTAATCTCTCTCCCTCCTCCTCCTCCTCAGTAACAGAACCATTTTACATCCAGCCTCTGAGGCACCAGGCTATCCTCTCAATAAGCCCCAAGGTCACGGCCGTAGGACCTACAATCTTCTCTCCGAAATAGGATTTTTCCTAATAAAAGCTGCATCACGCCTCTGTCAAATATGAGATTTTATCTTCCCTTCTCTCGTTTCTCTGTTTCTTCTTTGGAGCAGCACTGTCTATAATTGCTCTCGACCTATTAGACAGAGAACTAGAAACTATTAAAAGCCTCTCAGGAGGCAAGAAGGAGTGTAGATCAGCCCAGAGCAAAGTGTCTTTATAGCATCTGGCTTAATGGCTATTTGCCTCTATTAGGTCCTATGTGGAGTAGTGAGCTTCTGGGGAGTATTGGGCAGGAACAGCAGGGAGATTTTAAGGGGGCTGATTTGGACAGCTGAAGTATGAAACCACACTGAGACGAGTGCACCTTAAAGCAAGAGACAATTTCTCACTCCCATGAGTTCTTCACACAATTCACTTGTTTGACTCGTGTGAACAGGCCATCTCATAATGCATGCTTTGGCACACACAAACTCACATGAGTCTTCTCCCTTGAAGTAACCAATGAGGCGTATGTCTTCCTCCATCCTCTCAAAGGCCCTCAGTTCCATAGGATTACTGATGAGCTCCACTGGGTCCTCTAACACCTATGGGGCAGAGCAACACAACAGCACGGCCATTTATTAACACAGTGGGAGAGTGTGGTCTGTGATGAGTGAGTTGCCTTTAATAACAGAAAAGTTGCCACGTGTACCAGGCAAAAAGCATTGCTTGTACTGTACATGAACAACAGAAGTTTACTCCTTGCGTTTATCTTTTATTAATTTATCATGTTGCCTCTCTACTCCCTTCAAACTACACCACCAGCTGTATTTACCAGTTACAACATCCCTTCAAACACCAACTCTGCTTATTTTCCCAGGAAAGACAAGGGGGAGAGGACTTAGTGTTCTCCTGCTGAGCCTTGCATTACATTGCAGCATTTACATATCATCTAACGAGGCAGAGGCTGTTAATTTTTTATGACATGATGAGCTAGGAAGTCTTCTCCCCTTGTGGTTCTATCCCTCTTACACTGGAGGAAGAGACACTTCCCTCTTCCTGCTGTCTTCCACCTCCCTCTTACCACTCTCTCCCATGTCCCACTTCCCTCTTCCCTCTCTCTCTCTCTCTCTCTCCCTCTCCTACCTCTCTACTACCTCCCCCTTCCACCTCCCTCCCATGTCCCACCTCCCTCTTCCCTTTCTCTCCTCCCTCTCCTCCTTCTCTCTCCTACCTCCCTCTTCCCTGTCCCACCTCCCTCTTACCGCTCTCTCCCATGTACCACTTCCCTCTTCCCTCTCTCTTCTACCTCCCTCTTCCCTCTCTCTCCCATGTCCCACCTCCCTCTTCCCTTTCTCTCCTACCTCTCCTCCTTCTCTCTCCTACCTCCCTCTTCCCATGTCCCACTTCCCTCTTCCCTTTCTCTCCTCCCTCTCCTCCTTCTCTCTCCTACCTCCCTCTTCCCTGTCCCACCTCCCTCTTACCGCTCTCTCCCATGTCCCACTTCCCTCTTCCCTCTCTCTCCTACTTCACTCTCTCCTACCTCCCCCTTCCCTCTCCCTCTCTCCTACCTCTCCTCCTTCTCTCCTACCTCCCTCTTCCCTGTCCCACCTCCCTCTTACCGCTCTCTCCCATGTCCCACCTCCCTCTTCCCTCCCTCTCCTACCTCTCTCTCCTACTTCCCTCTCTCTTACCTCCCCCTTCCCTCTCCCTCTCTCTTTCCTGTCCCACCTCCCACTTCCCTTTCTCTCCTACCTCTCTTCCTTCTCTCTCCCACCTCCCTCTTCCCTGTCCCACCTCCCTCTTCCCTGTCCCACCTCCCTCTTCCCTGTCCCACCTCCCCCTTCCCTGTCCCACCTCCCCCTTCCCTGTCCCACCTCCCTCTTCCCTGTCCCACCTCCCTCTTCCCTGTCCCACTTCCCTCTTCCATGTCCCACCTCCCTCTTCCCTCTCTCTCCTACTTCACTCTCTCCTACCTCCCCCTTCCCTCTCTCCTACCTCCCCCTTCCCTCTCCCTCTCTCCTACCTCTCCTCCTTCTCTCCTACCTCCCTCTTCCCTGTCCCACCTCCCTCTTACCGCTCTCTTCCATGTCCCACCTCCCTCTTCCCTCCCTCTCCTACCTCTCTCTCCTACTTCCCTCTCTCTTACCTCCCCCTTCCCTGTCTCCTACCTCCCCCTTCCCTCTCCCTCTCTCTTTCCTGTCCCACCTCCCACTTCCCTTTCTCTCCTACCTCTCTTCCTTCTCTCTCCTACCTCCCTCTTCCCTGTCCCACCTCCCTCTTCCCTGTCCCACCTCCCTCTTCCCTGTCCCACCTCCCTCTTCCCTGTCCCACCTCCCTCTTCCCTGTCCCACCTCCCTCTTCCCTGTCCCACCTCCCCCTTCCCTGTCCCACCTCCCCCTTCCCTGTCCCACCTCCCTCTTCCCTGTCCCACCTCCCTCTTCCCTGTCCTACCCCCTCTTCCTTCTCTCTCACACCTCTCTTCCTTCTCTCTCACACCTCTCTCTTCCCTGTCCCACCTCTCTCTTCACTGTCCCACCTCTCTCTTCCCTGTCCCACCTCTCTCTTCCCTGTCCCACCTCTCTCTTCCCTGTCCCTCCTACCTCTCTTCCCTCTCTCCTACCTCCCTCTTCCCTTCTTCCCTCTTCCTCTTCCCTCTCTACTACCTCCCCCTTCCTCTTACCTTTCTCCCCTCTCTCTTCTACCTCCCTCTTCTCTGTCCCCCCTCTCTCTTCTACCTCCCTCTTCTCTGTCCCACCTCCCACTTCCACCTCCCTCTTCCCTCTCTCTCCTCCCTCCCTCTTTCTCCTCCCTCCCTCTTCCCTCTCTCTCCTACCTCCCGCTTCCCTCCCTTTGATCCTACTCACATCCAGCAGGAATTCCACCAGGGTGTCTGCTGAGAATTCCCCGTCAAACTCGATCACACGGTCGTCCTTGAAGATGTACAGACTGCCCTCCTCCTCCAAACCTGAGAGCCCAGAGGAAAGGAGGATTCAGGAAGCATTGGTGACTGAGTGCCAACTGGAAAACAAGCCTTGACAAATACCTATTTTGTAGAGGTTATGGTATTTTGATATTTTTGATGTAAAGGATTAGTTCAGAAGCCTTGTTTCCATATTCATGTTTTGTGACCAGGGATTTGCCTGACCATATGACCTGACCAGGAATATGAACTCAGCAAAAAAAGAAATGTCCTCTCACTGTCAACTGCATTATTTTCAGCAAACATAACATGTGTAAAGATTCAACAACTGAGACATAAACTGAACAAGTTCCACAGACATGCGACTAACAGAAATTGAATAATGTGCCCCTGAACAAAGGGGGGGGGGGGGGGTCAAAATAAAAAGTAACAGTCAGTATCTGGTGTGGCCACCAGCTGCATTAAGTACTGCAGTGCATCTCCTCCTCGTGGACTGCACCAGATTTGCCAGTTCTTGCTGCGAGATGTTAACCCACAATTCCACCAAGGCACCTCCAAGTTCCCAGACATTTCTGCGGGGAATGGCCCTAGCCAACACCCTCCGATCCAACAGGTCCCAGACGTGCTTAATGGGATTGAGATCCGGACCCTCCACCACCAGATCAATCCCGCGCCAGAGTATAGGCCTCTGTGTAATGCTCATTCTTTCGACGATAAACGCGAATCCGACCATCACCCCTGGTGAGACAAAACCATGACTCGTCAGTGAAGAGCACTTTTTGCCAGTCCTGTCTGGTTCAGCGACAGGGGTTTGTGCCCATAGGCAACGTTGTTGCCGGTGTTGTCTGGTGAGGACCTGCCTTACAACAGGCATATAAGCCCTCAGTCCAGCCTCTCTCAGCCTATTGCGGACAGTCTGAGCACTGATGGAGGGATTGTGCGTTCCTGGTGTAACTCGGGCAGTTGTTGTTGCCATCCTGTACCTGTCCCGCAGGTGTGATGTTTGGATGTACCGATCCTATGCAGGTGTTGTTACACGTGGTCTGCCACTGCGAGGACGATCAGCTGTCCATCTTGTCTCCCTGTAGCACTGTCTTAGGCGTCTCACAGTACGGACATTGCAATTTATTGCCCTGGCCACATCTGCAGTCCTCATGCCTCCTTGCAGCATGCCTACGGTACATTCACACAGATGAGCAGGGACCCTGGGCATCTTTCTTTTGGTGTTTTCAGAATCAGTAGAAAGGCCTCTTTAGTGTCCTAAGTTTTCATAACTGTGACCTGAAATGCCTACCGTCTGTAAGCTGTTAGTGTTTTAATGACCGTTCCACAGGTGCATGTTCGTTAATTGTTTATGGTTCATTGAACATAGCATAGGAAACAGTGTTTAAACCCTTTACAATGAAGATCTGTGAAGTTATTTGGCTTTTTACAAATGATCTTTGAAAGACAGGGTCCTGAAAAAGGGATGCTCGTTTTTTTGCTGAGTTTATGACCAATTATGACGTACCCAGTTTCTTGGCAACTTTGGCATCCTTCTGAGAGTCAACCATCCCAAAGCCAATGTCCTTGTCCTCCAGGACCTGTGCAGTCAGCTGAGGATTTAACAAGACACAACATTTGTCATCAGCCAACTTGGTATTTCAACAACGTAGCAACAATGTGTTGTTTGGGGTGTTGTGGGCACTTATTTCCTTATGATCCACCTCAAATCATTAGACATATTCAGCATTGCATTAGTCCACTGTGGGAAATAGAAATATATAACCTGCTTTCAAGCTCAACTTCCTCTCTCCCTGATGCTTGGAATTTGGGCTAGCAACTGTAGCCAGTGCTGTCTTTGTCTACACAGCTTTGACCACCAAGGTTCTAGAGGAGAGCACCCTGTGGACTGACTGTGGGAGAAACTCCTTTGTAAGTGTCAGCACTGTTTACTGTTCAGAGAACACATCCTCAGAGAGGAACAAAGGCCTCCTAACTCCCACTGCACTGCAGAGGGCTCAAGTGGAGTTTGACTGAGGTCCTTTTGTTGTGACTGGGGTGGGTACTTCTCACTTTTTGAAAAACAGATGTTTGCAAGTAGTTAAGCTACTGTTTAGTATGCATCTTTACTGTCACAAGAAGCAATGGAGCCTCTTTCATTAATTAGTTCACGTTCATGAGCCAAGTAAGTAGTTACAGAGCATTCGGAAAGTATTCAGAACCCTCGTCTTTGTTCACATTTTGTTATTCTATTCTAAATTGATTAAATAGTTGTTTTCCCTCATCAATCTATACACAATACCCCATAATGACAAAGCAAAAACAGGTTTAGACATTTTTGCAAATTTATTAAACAGAAAAAACTGAAATATTTACATTTACATTTACATTTACATAAGTATTCAGACCCTTTACTCAGTACTTTGTTAAAGCACCTTCGGCAGCGATTACAGACTCGAGTCTTCTTGGATATGACGCTACAAGCTTTGCACACCTGTATTTGGGGAATTTCTCACATTACATTCTTCTCTGCAGATCCTCTCAAGCTCTGTCAGGTTGGATGAGGAGCGTCGCTGCACAGCCATTTTCAGGTCTCTTCAGAGATGTTAGATCGGGTTCAAGTCCGGGCTCTGGCTGGGCCACTCAAGGACATTCAGAGACCAAGCCATTCCTGTGTTGTCTTGGCTGTGTGCTTGTCCTGTTGGAAGGTGACCCTTCACCCCAGTCTGAGGTCCTGAACGCTCTGGAGCGGGTTTTCATCAAGAATCTCTATACTTTGCTCCATTAATCTTTCCCTCAATCCTGACTAGTCTCCCAGTCTCTGCCGCTGAAAAACATTTCCACAGCATGATGCTGCCACCACCACGCTTCACCGTAGGGATGGTGCCAGATGTCCTCCAGACATTACGCTTGCCATTCAAGCCAAAGAGTTCAATCTTGGTTTCATCAGACCAGAGAATCTTGTGTCTCATGGTCTGAGAGTCATTTAGGTGCCTTTTGGCAAACTCCAAGTGGGCTGTCATATACCTTTTACTGAAGAGTGGCTTCCGTCTGGCCACTCTACCATAAAGGCCTGATTGTTTATGTTTGTCCTTCTGGAAGGCTATCCCATCTCAACAGAGGAACTCTGACAGAGTGACCATCGGGTTCCTGGTCACCTCCCTGATCAAGGTCCTTCTCCCCCTATTGCTCTTGGTGATTCCAAACTTTTTCCATTTAAGAATGATGGAGGCCACTGTGTTCTTGGGGACCTTCAATGCTGCAAAAAGCTGTTTGTACCCTTCCCCAGATCTGTGCCTCGACACAATACTGTGGGACAATTCCTTCGGCCTCATGGCTTGGTTTTTGCTCTGACATGCACTGTCAACTGTGGGACCAACTACGAGACCTTGTGTGCCTTTCCAAATCATGTCCAATCAATTGAATTTACCACAGATGGACTCCAATCAAGTTGTAGAAACATCTCAAGGATGATCAATGGAAACAGGATGCACCTGAGCTCAAGTTCGAGTCTCATAGCAAAGGGTCTTAATACTTATGTAAATCAAATTGATTCAAATTGATTTATATAGCCCTTCTTACATCAGCTGATATATCAAAGTGCTGTACAGAAACTCAGCCTAAACCCCCAAACAGCAAGCAATGCAGGTGTAGAAACACAGTATTTCTAAATAAGGTAATTCTCTTTTTCATTTTTAATAAATGAGCAAAAATGTATAAATCCTGTTTTCACTTTGTCATTATGGGGTGTTGTGTGTTGATTGAACATTTGTAATTGAATCCATTTTAGAATAAGGCTGTAATGTAACAAAAAGTGGAAGAAGTCTAGGGGTCTGAATAATTTCAGAATGCACTGTATAAACTATAATTATAAGATGACCTAGAAACAGTGCTGGGACATTGGGGGAATCAACATGGGAATACCCATAATCATCACGTCCTGATGGTATGATATTGCTCTGTTCTACAAGAAACGAGGTAATTCTGTCTCTGAAATTACCAATCAACATTTTCATTTTTTTAAATTTCAACTTTCTTTAACCAGGTAGGCCAGTTGAGAACAAGCTCTCATTTACAACTGCGACCTGGCCAAGATGAAGCAAAGCAGTGTGACAAAAACAACAGAGTTACACATGGAATAAACAAACGTGCAGTCAATAACAAAATAGAAGAATCTGTATATAGTGTGTGCAAATGTAGTAAGATTAGGGAGGTAAGGCAATAAATAGGCCATAGTGGTCAAATAATTACAATTTAGCAATTATACACTGGAGTGATAGATGTGCAGAAGATGAATGTGCAAGTAGAGATACTGGGGTGCAAAAGAGCAAAAGATAAATAACAATATAGGGATGAGGTAGTTGGGTGACAGAAAGGTATGTGTGATTGAGGTGCCATTTGGCTTTGAGTAATCTCTGGCATCAAATCTTTTACAAAGGCTTCTAATATGGTCATATAGCAGCTGTCCAGGCACAGAACTTATTTCCCTTGTCCACACAGTGTCCAGCAATCCTCATTTAAAATGTCCTGGTAGCGCATAAAGATGTCAACTCTATTTATGATGTCACCGGAGTTGAAGTGACAGACGGTTAACTTCAGCGAGGGAAGCCATGTAAATCAACCAGCTTTAATGTGATGGAAAGACGATGCTGACCTTGGGAACAAACATATGCTTTTACAAAGATGTATCTAAGGAACTAGGATGTGTAATATATCTTCCATGTCAATTATCAAATTAAATGTATAAATTCACTGTGATTACCATTAAACCTTAAAGCTCTACATGTCCCCATCCTCATCTGTTAAAATGACCTTTTGTCTGTGCTCTACACATTTTGTCTTGGGGTCGAATAATAATCTCATAATTTACATTTACATTTACATTTAAGTCATTTGGCAGACGCTCTTATCCAGAGCATTCACTACCTTATTGACCTTGCTTACCAGAAAACATTTACTATCCGGGATCCTTGGAACGTATCTACCCTAAACCTTTGCCTTAACCATAACCCTTACCTAACCCTAATCTTAACCCTTAATTTAACAATTTTAAATTTCAACTTCAATGGGGGGTAGGGACATCCCAAGGATTCCGGATAGCACTGACCCTCAGACAAGGAATGTTGGCCCCTGTTGGCTGACCTATAGCATCTGAACATCCCTGCACTACTTTCTCCCCCTCTCTCTCCTCCACTCTCACCTCATCTCCTCTTCCCCCTCTTACCTCCAGCACAAGCTCAGTCATCTGAAGCTGCTTCTGCCTGCCTTTGTGAGCCGGCTGCGGTTCATGGTAGAGTAGGCATAGCATGTCAAACCTCTTCAGAGCCTTCTTGTAGTTGCGTTCGTTGATGTGCAGAACGCGGTCCTTCCCGTCAAAGCTTGGGAACTCCAGTCCCTGCTCTGCAGAGCACAGCGAGGCCAGGTACAGACAGGGCAATAGGGACAGCCAGAGGAGCTGCATGCTTCTTAGAGGGAAATGCCCACTAGTGGACAATGAGTAGGAACTGGAAGAAGCAGGGGAAACTATACAGAACTAGAACCCTTTAGCCTTCAATGGGTAGTAGCCAGTACTAGCCACCAATTTGCACCAGTTAAAGAAACAGAAAAATATGTTTTTGAAAATAACAAGCAAGAGAAGAATTATTGTTTATCCTAAAGTCTCCAGCTTTGGTTGTATTCTTTCACTCTCTCTCACTCACTCTCTCTAGTTATCTTCCTGCCTCTCTCGCGCTTTCCCTTCCTCGTCCTCTCTTTCCTCTCTCTCTCTCCCTCACTCTCTCTAGTTATCTTTCTGCCTCTCTCGCGCTTTCCGTTCCTCGTCCTCTCTTTCCTCTCTCTCTTCCTCACTCTCTCTAGCTCTCTTTCTGCCTCTTTTCCTTCCTCGTTCTCTCTCTCTTCCTCACTCTCTCTAGTTCTCTTTCCTTCTCTCTCTCTCTTGCTTGCCTCACACTGTGGTTGAAAAAATAAGTCCCCAAAAGTGAATCCGGGGTGTTTTGGCAGAGTGGAAAGCTCACAATAAAATAGCAAGTGACCCCCTTTCTATTGCACTTTCGGGGTCTTTTTAGGAGGCCAGTTGTTTCTGGGCTTAAAATAACTGTTGGGCTGCAGAAAAGAGGACAGATAGATAGATAGTGGAAACCCCCTGGGGTTCTCCTGTCTCTCTATCAGCGCATGACATGATGAAACATCTCTCTAGCTGTCGGGGGAATAGCCAAGGAGTTGGGGTGTGGGGCGGAGGAGAGAAGTTGATCAGGATCACCATTATTTTAGCAATGAGTGTGTTTTCAGTAATGTGAAGTGCTGTTACAGCAATGCATGTTATCCTAATACAGTAGAGTGTTTAAGAATAATAGGTCTAAAGCCTGATCTACAATGTGAAGGAAATGTAATCATTGCCCTCACACAAGCCACTGTTTGTGCTAAGGAAGACACAGTGTGTTTAGCTAACATTCCAATCCTTGTACTTCGTGTCATATGCCAAATGGCAAGGAGTGGAATGATATCTTAACAGACTGGTACCCAGACTAACAATGTGTTACCATGGTGCAGATGAGCGTACTGAATACAGATTTGTTCATTGTGTAATGTAGCTCCACGGCCGGGGAGAGGGTCAAAATAACACTTACAATGCCATCTAAGACATGAGAGAAAAGTTTACAAATGTTTATGTCTGTGTCCTATATTTGTCAGGGGGACTAACAGCATGGACCAAGGGTGTGTACATAACTGTGATTGAATGCGTTTTGTGCTTGATCAATTTCAAATCAACTGAGCAGCAGATTGAGGCCTCTTTCCATTGAAACAAAAAGAAGCAATGTACAGAACCAACCTGGACTCGAGCTACATGTAAACATAGTTAAAGGAAATCTGTCTCCTGCCATGTAGTAGGATATGTTACGTTTCCTATGGTATGTATTAATTTGTGGATGTCCATCATTCATTTCGTATGATATGTTCCGAATTGCAATTCGTACAATATGTTACGAATCCCAATTTGATGTGGCTAACATAAACTAGGTGGCTAGGAGTTAAGGTTAGGAGTTAAGGATAGGGTTAGGAGTTAGCTTAAATGGTTAAAGTTAGCTAACATGATAAGTAGTTGCAAAGTAGCTAAAAAGTTGTAAGTATTTGCAAAGTGGCTAAAATGCTAAAGTTATCCGTCATGAGATTAGGCGAACTATTAGAATTTAACAACCAGGAAATGGAGGAGCGATTTCTGCATAGTGCTTCTTTAATAAAGAGGCACGATGCAGAAATAGCTCTGCCATTTCCTGGTTGCTAAAATTCTAATAGTTTGCCTAATTTCAGTTTATGTAACAAAACAAGCAGTCATTGTGTAGAAAATCATTGTACCATCTAAATCGTTGTGAAATATATTTCCAAACTAAAAATATTGTATTTTCAGCTGTTTGCAATTGGTGTACAAACCCCAAAAGTAAAAGATGCAAAAACGAAACTGAAGAAGGAGAAGCCTAGAAATAAGGCATAGAACAGAGATCTGTTCTGATCTGTAGTTACCACTTACTATACTTGCATTCAAGATTTAAAACTCACATTTCTATGTGAATTTTGTCAGGTCACCCAAAAAAATGACATATTGTAACTTTCAGTAACCTGTTTTATGTAACTATACCAAACATAATATATCATACTAATTTGGGTGTCTCTGATTTACGTTTTCTATGTTAAATCTAGTCTTTGAGACCAGGTTGACAGAACACACACAAAATTGTCACAATATTACAGAGATACGTCAAAACCTGTAATTACGGTGTTTTCAGACCGAACGAGAGGCTGACCAAGCATCAGTCATTGCGAAGAAAATGAAGCTGCCGTGGCTCTTCATCCCTCTTCTAACTTTACAGTTTTGTGGAGTTGATTTCATTGTGGCCGGGTTTCATCCCAGCTAGTTAGCCCAGTTAACGTTAGCTAACAAACTAAGTTAGCTAACGTAGCAAGTAGAAACAACTGGTTGCATGCGAAATAATATATATTTCTTCATTTTTAGCAGAAATCTTAACACAATATCGGATACAGAGTTTTCCCAAGGCACCCCTTTTTAAAGAATAGGAACTTGATTAACTGTGTGGCTCAAACTGTTACTTTAGCTAAGGTTAGTTAATGTAATGCAACAGGTCTGT